>NW_026585797.1:22540648-22579148 GCF_907164565.1 Psammomys obesus
GAAAGAAAGAAAGAAAGAAAGAAAGAAAGAAAGAAAGAAAGAAAGAAGAAGGAAGGAAGAAAAAAAGGAAGGAAGAGGAAGAAAGAGAGAAAGAAAAGAAAGAAACAAAGAGAAGAGAAAGAAAAGAAGAAAAGATAGAAAGCTTTCCTTTACTTTCCACTGTGTGTATTGTGCCTTTAACTTATTAACGTGTGGTCTATCATTTACTCATGATGACAGAATATTCATATATAAATTTTATAAATTTGAGAATGAAAGGCCATGGCATAAAGTTGCCCTCGATTAATTGATCATCATGAATAATAGTTGCATAGCTCTGTAAACCAGTCTTTTTCTGCTTTCCCGTCTGATGTCTCATTTATACTAGGAAACGTTTTAAATGTTTTCATCTTAATGAGATGATTACAATAAAGAAAAATGGTGCATGGAAAAAGTTCATTCTGGAAAATAGAAAAGAAGAAGGAAGAGGAGGGTAAGAATGGAGTGTTGTTGGTATGATGGAAAGTTATGTACTGAAAGTTTTTTTTTAAGAATAGAGATAACAGGACAGGAGAGATAGCTCCAGTTGGTAAGGGCCTAGTTGTGCAAGCATGAAGACCTGAGTTTGAGTCCCAGTATCTATGAAAAAAGCCAGGGAGGGTGAGCTGTGCCTGCAGTCTCAGGCTGAGAGGATTGCATGAGCTCGTGGACAACCGGGCTAAATAATCAGTGAGACCTAGGTTCAGTAAGAGACCATGTCTCAAAACACTAGAGAAAAAGTAAAATGGGAGAAAGTGGACTCTCAGTGTCTGTCATGATCGATTTAAAAAGTGACGAGGCAGGTTTTATTCAAACTGTCAAAGCAGAAGCTTCATGATACACTGTGCCCAACTCTGTAAGAAAAAGATAACTGTTCTGACTCCATTTTGTGTTTCCTTAGAGAGTTCTCGATCCTGTATCTTCCTCCACCAACAGTCATGTCTTCACTGGCAAAACATTTGAGATTTCCATGGCCTTGACCATGGTCCAGATGTATTAACAAAAATAATTGGAAGATTGTGTCTAAAATAACTGCCATGCTCTGACAGAAATGAACACTTCAATGTTTCTATGCCCCTTATCTAACATGAATGTATCTTTTTGGTTTTCACCTTTTAAAACTCCGTGTCCCTGAATTTGGGAATGAAAAGACTTTTTGGAGGCTCAAACATGCTTTTGTTCTGGAAAAACAAAACAAAACAAAACCTAGGTGGACAGCAATTGAGGAATTCACCTGATCTCAACCCCTGACTCATACATTTTGGACACCCACAGAAATACATACATACGTGCATACACATATAAGAATAAAGAAAAATATATAGCTCATGTCAAGAAAAAGGTCTTACAGCCTACACTAGGACGTACGGCTTCATGCAAGGCAAAGATAGATATAAGTAAAATAGTGCGTTGTGATCAATTATTCAATTATTTATACTGAAAACGTTTGTTCAGCACAAGTCAAAACTCAAGTGTACAAAGACTGTATTTACTATGTAGTTATTGTTGTACATGGTATTCTCTTTTCAGAAAACTAATAAAATAGCCAGGCATGGTGCTGCACACCTCTAATCCCAGACTCAGGAGGCAGAGGCAGGAACATCTCTGTGAGTTTGAGGCCAGCCCAGTAAACAAGACTATTTCCAGGACATCCAGGCCTACACACACACACACACACACACACACACACACACAGTCTCAAAAAAAAAAAAAAAAACAAATAAAAGAGAATGAAGAGAAAGAAGGAAAGAAAGAAACAAAGAAAACGAAATAAAGCTAATAAAATATCCCGAGAAAGGAAAGGGGAGAAGGAAAGGAAAGAAGGAAGGGAAGGGGGGAAGAGGAAGAACAAACAGAAAGGGAGAAAAGAAACACTGGTTGCCTCCTGGACAGCTCTGACAAGTCATGCAATGCAGTTAATCTTAGCCTGTAATTATCACTCATCAGACAGCTTGAAATTTTGTCAGTGTTACGCATTTCCCAGCCAAAGTGACAGTGCCCCTTCAAATTAAAGTTTTGCATGTTTCCTCAGGTACATTTAATGACTTATTAAATTCTAAGAACTACATATTACATAAACAGTCTTTAATCGCTTCTCGAAGTTGTATTCTATACGAAGCTATCATTTTCAGGATAATTTATTATTTAGAAGGTGGTGCTCCTTATTATTCATATGAATTCTATTACCCTCTTAAAAATCAATTAAAGTTTTATGAGAGTATACCCTTTTATTTTAAATTCCACAGAAGGTGTACCTAGCATACAACAAGAGCCAAAAAAAAAAAAAAATCATTTCTGTGTTATGTATGTGGTAATTTTTTTTTTTTAGAAAGTATTGTTGGCTCCTTGAAGACCTAAAAAATCTGAAATTTTCTTCTTTTATTTGCACTTTTCTTATTTGTTTGTTTGTTTGTTTATGTGTATGTATGTGTGGTGAGTAAGGGGCTATTGTATGGGGGGGGGTGCCCCATGGCTGAGATCACAAGAGGTTCCTAATTACTTGGCATGAGTGCTAAGAACCAAGCTCTGTAAGAGCAGCACCCTTCCGTAACCATGGAGCCATCTCTCCGGCCCTGTACTTCATTTTAAATACTATTCTCCAATTCTTCTTTTAAATCACTTGCCATGCTTTTTCTTCGTCTGATGGTTTTTATTATCCGATACTGTCAGTGTCATGCCAGGCGTTATCCATCACCCAGTCCCTTCTCTCCTATTCACATGCCGACTCTCACCTCTGCTTGGATGTTACACAGCAAGAGACAATGCAGCAGCTAGACTCACCTTTGTGATTGCTTTGGCTTTGGGATACAGGATATGGGGATTCTTCATTCTCTACCTTAGATTTAGAAGAAAGAGTGATATTATCAAATGGGACATTAGAGAATATAACCCCATGCCAATACCCAGTGGCCTGAGCTTAACTTGTGATTTTACTTGGTAGCAATGGTGGGTAGAGAATGACAAACTACAAGATAGTAGACGTGTAATTGGAAGAACCTAAGTGGGTTAAGCATTGCATAGAAGTGAGCTACTTAGGAAAGTTCCTACCCAAACTTGTATCCAACATCATAATAAGCCCTTGGAAATGGCAGAATCTGTCCTAGTAATAACATTAGTTACTCTTTTTGATACAAACACACAGACTTCACAGATTTATTACATTCTCTAATGAGTCAAATACAGTTCTTAACAGTCTACTTTTATAGAAGATTAATCATGTTTTGAACTCTGTTTTCGTTGTATGAACCAAATAAACTAAATGTGATGATATTTAAAGAATATTTAAAGATATTTAAAGAATTACATGTGTGGATCTATCTGTATGCACATTTGTGTCACAGAGGAGAAGAATCACAATCAGAAAAAAATTATGGTCACTCATCAAGTGAGCTCTAAAAATAGCCCGACTTAGGATTCATCACTCATGCCATCTTCTGTCGTATGTTGAGTATACTTTATCTGACATGCTTGACATGTGGATCACAGCTTAAATTACCCCTGGTTTTGAAACACTGGCGTACTCATAATAAGATATCATAGAAATGAAACTCAAGGGAAAATACAAAACTGATTCATGACGCATGTATACCTTACTATGGATTTCATAAAAAAAATGCTCTCCAAGTTCTATGTAGTGGAGGTTTGTCACTAAGAATGACTCTATTTGAGCGTGTAAACCCTTTAACACTTGAGAAGAGATGTTTGGGTTGCAGGGGCATGCTGTGGAGAAAAAGTTGGAGCAACCAGTGTGATGACTTAGGGGTAAAGATACTTGCCATCAAGCCTGAATACCTGAGTTCAGTCCTCAGGATCCACATGATGGAAGGAGAAAACAGACTACTGTAAGTTGTCCCCAGACCGTCACATAAACACATTACACAGATGCAATTCATTAATTGATTGATTACTAATAAATAATTAAACCACTGTTCGCTTCTTCCCTTTTTGATGCCTGGTCATAAGGTGAGTGATTTTACAAAGTCACTTGCTTATTCCATGATATACCACCATTGACCCAAGATAGTAGGAACACAAAATTGAAATTTCTGAAGCTGAAAGTAAGAGAAAAACTTTTATCTTTTGTAAATTTTAATTAATTTATTATTAATTACAGTTTATTCACTTTGTATCCCAGCTGAAGCCCCCTCCCTTGTCCCCCTCCCAACCCCACACTCTCTTCCTCTTCTCCACCCATGCCCCTCTCGAAGTCCACTGATAGGGAAGTTCCTCCTCCCCTTCCTTCTGACCCTACCCTATCAGGTATCATCAGGACTGGCTGCATTGTCTTCCTCTGTGGCTTGATAAGGCTGCATCCCCCTCAGGGGGAGATGATCAAAGAGCAGGCCACTGTGTTCATGTCAAAGACAGTCCCTGATCTAGTTACTAGGGAACCAACATGGACACTGAGCTGCCATGAGCTACATCTCTGCAGGGATTCTAGGTTATCTGGATGAATGGTCCTTGGGTGGAGTAGCAGTCTCAGAAAAGATCCCGGTGCCCAGAATTTTTTTTCTCTCCTTGTGGAGCTCCTGTCCCCTCCAGGTCTTTTTATCTTCCCCTTCTTTCATAAGATTGCTTGCACTCTACCCAAAGTTTGGCTATGAGTCTCAACATCTGCTTTGATATCCAGCTGAGTAGAGTCTTTTAGAGTCCTTCTACGGTAGACCCTTGTCCTGTTCCCTTGTTGAATATTTGTCCTTGTTGAATATTTGAGATTTTTTGATATATGCCTAAGAGTGCTGTAGCTGGATCTCGAGGTAGCACTATTCCTAATTGTCTGAGTAAAAGCCAGATTGATTTCCAAAGTGGTTGTATAAATTAATATTTCCACCAGCAATGGAGAGGGGTTCCCCTTTCTCCACATCCTCTCCAGCATGTGTTGTCACTTGAGTTTTTGATCTTAGCCATTCTGATGGGTATAAAAATGAAATATCAGGACTGTTGTGATTTGCATTTCCCTGATGACTAAGGACGTTGAACATTTCTTTAAGTGTTTCTCTGCCATTTGATATTCCTCTATTGAGAATTCTCTCTGTAGCTCTCTACCCCATTTTTTAAATTGGATTACTTGATTTGTTGATGTTTAACTTCTTGAGTTCTTTATATATTCTGGATATTAGCCCTGTGTCAGATATAGGGTTGGTGAAGATCATTTCCCAGTCTGTAGGCTGTCGTTTTGTTCTGACAAGAGTGTCCTTTGCTTTGCAGGGTGATAACTATGGCTCTATTTTCATTTTTATACATGTAGACATACAATTAGACCAGCTCCATTTGTTGAAGATGCTGTCTTTTTCCCCTTGTATAGTTTTGGCTTTTTTGTCAAAAATCAGGGGTCCATAAGAGATTTATGAGCAGTGGCTGTTAGATCCTTTGATTTGATGTTGGTTGTGGTAGTATGTTGGGGAGCTTGGTTACTTTTAGTTTTCTGTAATGAGGTTATTTATTTCCTATGTTTTCTTGAAAGCAGTTAGTTTTCTTGGGTTGTGTTTTTCCTTCTAGTGTCTTTTGTAATGTTGGGTTTGTGTGTTAATATTCTTTAATTTGTTTTTGTAGTTGAATATCTTGTTTTCTCCATCTATTATGACTGAGAGTTTTGCTGGGTATAGTAGCCTGGGCTGACATGTGTGTTCTCTAAGGGCCTGCATGATATCCATCCAGGCCCTTCTGGCTTTCATAGTCTCTTTTGAGAAGTCAGGTGTGATTCTGATGGGTTTGCCATTATATGTTAGTTGGCTTTTTCCCTTGCAGCTTTTAGTATTTTGTCTTTGTTCTGTGTACTTACTGTTTTTATTATTATAAGGAAGGAGGATTTTCTTTTCTGGTCTAATTTATAGGAATCCTGCGTGGGGAGAATCCCCTTGGCAGGATTCTGAAGAAGGCCTCCTCAGCTATTTGGGTATGGTGAACTGAATGGTGGTGCTTCTCAGGAATTGCTCACGTCAGGCATATGGAACTGTGTGGTAACTGTGGTTGTTGGTAGTCAGGGGGTCTCTCCTCTCACCAGGAAAAGTCCTGAAGATAGCTGCCCTGCCACTGGGTTTCTTGCTCTGAATTTAGTGAACTGCTTCTGTTGCTGCTCTTACACTGTGTTTGCTGTGTGCAGCCCTCTTGAAGAACCAGGGAGCCCCACAATTTGGTCAGCTTAGCTAGGGATACTGGTTGAGCCTTGGAGCAGTATCTGGGAGCTGATCCCCTGGAAGCAAGGCTTCTGTAGGTCTGAGGTTGGAGCTCTTTGCTCCAGTACCCAAGCAGTAATCAGTGGCAGGCTGAGCACAGCATTCATGCTTACAGCAGGAGGCTAGAGCTTGGAGTCTGCGGGAACCCAGAAACTTTTCTGGAGCTGGGTATCCTGAGGTCTGACCTAATTTTTCCCCCAGCATGGGGTTTCCTCCCTACAGGAAGAACCAGTCTGTGGTGTTTTGGGGCCCATCATTCTGTCTGGGATGGTGAATAGAACCCGAAGGGCCAGGCGAGTGGCTGTGAGCTGAGGACTGGGCACCTGCAGGAACCTGAGAACTTTTCTTGAGAACTTTGAGTCAGCTGAGTGCCCTGAGGTCAGACCTGATGTTTCCTTCACTGTGGGGTTTCCTCCTGACAGGGAAACCCAGTGTCTAGTGCCCTGGGGCCCACAGTTCTGTCTGGAATGGTGAGTTGGGTACACACACGGGTCTCTGGGCTGGCAGCTGAGCAACCACTGGACCCCAGGACTTTTCCAGGGAGAGATTGCCTGGGTGACCTAAGGTCGGTCCTGATCGCTTCCTTCACCATGGGGTTTTCTCTTGACTAGAAATCCCAGTCTCTGGGTGTTTTGATGCCCACAGTTCAGTCTGAGATGGTGATCAGAACACATTGGCGTGTAGCTCTGGGCTGGCAACCGAGTGCCTACGGGACCCTGGAACTCTTCCAAGGTTTAGCTGGGTCACCTAAACCTGATTGCTTCCCACACTATGGGGTTTCTTCTCACCTGGCAAACACAATCGCTGTTCTTTTAGGGCCCAGAGTTTGATCTGTTGGTCACTGTGCAGTCACTGCTGTCCTTCTAGTCAGACACAGTATCCTCCTGGCATCACCATCTTGGATCCCCCCTTTTATATTTTTAACTTGGTTGTCAAAGTTGGTGACTGAAAGGTACCTAATACAACAGTTCACTCACATATTATAGCAGTAATTTTACACAATGCTTTTATTAAGTTTATGCATAAAATGAGGTTTAATGTATTACGATTTTTCACTTGTTCCATCAGGTCAATGCCCAATACTTCAGAGGTTGGACCATTTCAGACTGAGCATATTTTTTCTATTTTTTCTTTTATTTTTATTACAATTTATTCACTTTGTATCCCAGCTGTAGCCACCCCCCATCCACTCCTAATCCCATCCTCCCTTCCTCTTCTCCTCCTATGCTTCTCCTCAAGCCCACTGAGCTTGAGGAGGTCATCTTCCTCTTCCATCTGACCCTAGCCTTTCAGGTCTCATCAGGAGTGTCTGCACTGTCTTTCTCTGTGGCCTGGTAAGACTGCCCACCCCTCACGGGGAAGTGATCAAAGAGACAGCCACTGAAGATTGACATCAGAAGAGGGAGAAAACAGGGAACAGGACAGGAGCCTACCACAGAGAGCCTCTGAAAGACTCTACCTAGCAGGGTATCAAAGCAGATGCTGAGACTCGTAGACAAACTTTGGGCAGAGTGCAGGGAATCTAATGAAAGAAGGGGAAGATAGAAAGACCTGAATGGAACAGGTACGCCACAAGGAGAGCAACAGAACAAAAAAATCTGGGCCCAGGGTTCTTTTCTGAGACTGATACTCCAACATACAGGCAGATAACTAGAACCCCTGCTCAGATGTAACCCATGGCACCTCAGTCTTCAAGTAGTAAGGGGAACAGTGGCTGTCTCTGAGGATAATTTGACAATGGCTATTCAACTGTAGCTATAGCATCGTTGCAGTTAGGGTTTCTATCTAGTCTCTGTTTAGACTGAAGATGCATGTCATGCTGTTTTGTGAAGAGTTGCAATCCTAATGTTGATAACATTCATGAAGACAGTAATGACGGTATCTACAGAGTTGAGCTGGATAAATATCAACATTGTTTAAAGTTGTTACATTCATAGGCAAAATTTTCATATCTTTGATTAAAGTTCCTCCCTTGAACATTATCTTGAATGTGTTCAATATTGCACCTTGATAAGAGGCACAATGAGCAATTAAGAAGAAAAAGGACCATCAGGAGACTAATTCAGCCAAATCTTCCTTAATAATTAATAGATTAACATGTGTCAATACCAAATCTCTTTTAAATTCAGTAAATTTGTTTAAAGTTGCTTCCCTGAAGACTAGTTTTCATAGCAAGCTTCTAAATAAGAGAAGCAACCAATGGTACTATCCAGCTATGATGCCTATAAACCATACCAATGACCATCATTGCATGATAACCTAAAGGGTGTACCACTGGTACATATGCCTTGGCAGTAAACAACAGCTCTCTAAATGAACTCAAGACCTGCTAAACAAGAGAGAAATCATGTCTGATACTGAAAACCTAAACAACTACCTAGGGCTAGTAAAGTAATGCATCTTGGAGGAAAACCTACAACAGCCACCTTACTAAAACAACATAACCCCTAAGTACATTCTAAATATTTGTCTTTTTATGCCACATAAGTGTAGTCTTCAACCTTATCAAGGAAATTTCTCTTTTCAACACACGGAAACCATTACAGAAAACTACAACCAAAAAAAAAATCAAAACACATTTCCAAGGGATAAACAACTCCCATATTTAAGTCTTGGGTATTGCTGAGGAAGAAGGGATGAAAAGATTGGAAATGCCAGAAGATAAGGAAGTAGAGGAGTTTTTTATGATATTGTGTCTCCTAGTAATATCAGAAGCCACACCCATTAAGTTTCACCAATATGACTACCTAATAAGTCCTGAAGAGAGACAATAAGAATAGATAGGCTAAATTGGATGGGGGAAATCCAAGGAGTCCTCAACCCTGCAAGAACTATAGGCAACTAAGGAATGCCGAGAGGAGAATAGTCTTCATCATGGAAGAGCACACCATTGGGTCATCCAATGCCAGATAGCAGTGAAAACACACAAGGAAGTAACATATGCAGACTAAGCAGGTTTTATTTATGTAGTTAGGAATATATATGTATAATTATATACATATCATGAAAGGGGGTGTAAATTTTAAGGGGAGCAAGGAGCGGAATATGAGAAGGTTTGAAGAGGAAAGATCTCAAGCAAATGATATAATTATAATCAAAAATATTTTTAAAACTTGATTCCTAGGACATGTGCTGTTAATATCAGTATATCAGAATAAATAAAGTTAAATGCTTATAATGAAATATTTTGTCCTGACTGAAAAGATATGGAGGCATGAAATAAATATCACAGTGGGAAAATGTACTAAAAGTACCTAACAATTCTATGGATTTGTTCCTGAAAACCTGTATGTCATAGGAGATGCTTGTCAGGCACTAAATACGATAGGAAGATCACGTTTACTCCACTTCCTGACATAGTTTATAGCTTGAAGGGTTTGAGAGTGAGAGCCATAAGGTACCTCTTCCATTATTAATTGTTCTAATGACTGTCTGGAAAGAATTAAATATATGTAATATCAAATCTCATTTTAGCATGCCATGCTGCTTGGCTGAGGAAACCACCAGATCTACAGAATGTAGTCTTTAAAACACCAAGGAGCAAGCAGGATGTCCCAGGGATGAAGCGAGCATATTCCTCTTGCAGAGGACTCAAATTCTTGTACCCACATCAGCAGTTCAGAACCACCTGTCATCCCAGGTCCAGGAGATCCAGGGCCCTCTTCTGATCCCTGCACGTACCTGCATGTGTGTGGACAAACACATATATAGAGCCACACACGTATACATAACTAAAAATAGAATAAGCCTTAAAAGACACTTCCCTATAAAACAATAATGTAGGAACAATATAAGTAGGTGAAGTATTCATTAAAACGTAAAAGAGATGGGTAACAATATGGCACACCCTACCCCAAAAAAGAGGAAGGAGTGATGTCTTCAAGTTTAAATGAACCCTATGAGGGCCCCAAGCATAAGTCAGTATAGGATCTTTTCCTCATGTAACATGTAATATCAAATGGCAAGTGACCATTTCCCACTATGGAGAGAAGGAGAAGGAGAAGAAAGAAAGAAAGAAAGAAAGAAAGAAAGAAAGAAAGAAAGAAAGAGAGAGAAAGAGAGAAAGAGAGAAAGAGAGAAAGAAAGAAAGAAAGAGAGAGAGAGAGAGAGAGAGAGAGAGGAAGGAAGGAAGGAAGGAAGGAAGGAAGGAAGGAAGGAAGGAAGGAAGGAAGAAGTAGAAAAAGAAGAAATTTTAGGCTAAAGGGCATGTGAAATCTAGTGCGAAAGACTGAAGCAGAAGGATTTTTCTCTTAGTGAAATGCACCAGGACTTACAAGGAGCCATTGCCACCACTGTGCACCTCTACTAGTGGAACTGAATCATGAGTCCTATCTGCAGCTCTGAGTGTCTCTTCCTTCCCTCCAATTTCTTCCTAAATAACTGAATCATATTTGCATCATCTAACATTCTTTTGACTATTCTCAAAAGTCAGTGATGAACCACTGCAAAACACTTTTGTGAAATAGTTACAAAAGCAAATTACAGTTGCTGCATTTACCATAATTAATTTGGATAACAAATAGTCTGTCTTACAAAGGTATGCCTTGCTTCAGTACTTCTGACTGTTATCCTGTTACACTATTCAACTACCATTTGTATAACACTTTTCATTTTCCCAGGCTCCCTCATTTATATTCATTTTCTGTATGAGATAAGATAAATATGGCTTTTTTGGCTTAGAAGATGAAGAAAATGAAGCACAAAATGAACATAGCTAAACCTAAGTACAGAGTATAGCTTCTGGTTCCCAGCTCATTAAGAAAATAAGCAACTTAAAGGTTCTGTTGTGACCCAACAAAGCTATCAACTTCAACCATGGTACTTAATATGGTTCATAATTAAACATTAGTAAGGTGTTTAATGTTACCATTTAAGAAGTTCAAAAATCTATTTGTGTATCATCATAACTGTTGTACAAAGCATAGTCTCTAATGTCAAGGAGGCATTCAATGGGTTCTAAGTGCATGAGTGATAGAAAAGGTTTTTTTTTTTTCCATAAAATGGTACCTAATCTTTGTTCCTTATAATTAGACTGTAATTGTGCTTCAATGTTTGAGCTGTAGCTAATTGTACCTTTTATATCACTGGCTCATCATTATTTTGAGTTACCTCTAAGTAGTAATACAAGATCATCTTGTATACATCATGTATACAAGTAATACCATACAAGACCATCAAGATCCTAGTACCAGAGCTTGGAAACATAGCCCAGTGGCAGTGTTCTTGTCTTAAGTATGCAGCAGGCCCAGAATCTATTCTTTAGCACATGCGACAGCAACAAATGCAAAAACATCAGTCAGTACATGCCCACACCCTAGGGTAGTACTTAAAAAATATTGGAAAAAAATTATGTCTGCATACAGCTTAGAAAAAAGGAAAAGGCAAGAGAACCCATACAATAAACTGTTAATAAATTCCCAAACATCTGATCTTTTCTCTAAAACATTTTCTAAGTGAGCCACTTTTCACTTAACCAGGACTCATAACTTTACAAAGAGCATCACCTCACCTTTCTGTTCATGTAATGTCTCTACTTCACTCAAAAAGAGAAAATTTTTAAGCCAGGTTCATGGAGTAAGTGAAGTGTGAATGTTCATACTGGCCATTTCAACTCAGGTATATTTGTCAATAGGTTAATCTTGCTGTTGCCCCTGCCCTCAGAAGCAGTCTGTTCTCACTCTACCTGACTCCTTCTCTCTCTGTGTCTCTCTGTCTCTCTCTCTGTCTCTCTGTCTCTCTCTCTCTCCTAACTTTCTCTCTCTACTTCTCTCTCCACTTCCTTCCCTCTCCTCCCTCTCTCATTTCTCTTCTCCATTTCTCCTCTGTTCTCTGAGAACTCCTCTTTCTTGATCACTCATCTAAGCACCCTTTCTGGATCAAGTTGTGCCCTAAGAGTTTCTGGTTTACCCCTGAGTGGTGAGTTTCTGTGAAAAACAACAGATGTTCCCCTCAGGCTGGGTGAAGCCAGCATTGCTCCTATCTTGATGACTGTTCATCCTTCAGCTTCAGTACCATCTTGGGACATACCTCCATAGTAAATTCCTGCAATGGTAGCACCTCCCTGAAAAGATCACAAATATTCTATCCACTTTCTATTTCATCTGGCCCTCCTGACCCTAAGGAAACATGTTGACTCATTTCTTTCTTTTGTATGTAGGAAAGGAGGAGCTGACTTGAAAAAGTGACTCCAAACCCTTGTCCTTCACTGACCACTAAAGAACTGTTTGCCCTAGACACCTCTGATAAGATTTTGAGGTCAGCTTAGAAGGTTAAAGAAACAAGATTTGGCTTGGAGACACGTGGGTGACACAGCATGTATGTTGGTTCCTTTTCTCATTGGGGAAAGGAAATGTTTAACAAAAGCAACTACAATGAGAAGCAGCTTGTTCTAGCTCACAGGCCAAGAGCGTCATCCATCATGATGAGTAAATCATGACCGCAAGGGACTTGAGGCAAGCAGTCACATTGCATCCATCCTGCAGAATCACAAAGTGATGAATGTGTGGTGCTCAGCTTGTTTTCATCAGCGTGGAACCCTACCCCACAGAATAGTGCCACCTATATTTAAGGTGAATCCTTCCACCTTAATTAACCTTGAAGAAATGCCCAAAGGTTTGTTTCCGTGGAGACTCTAAGTGCCCACCAAGTTGACTGTCAGATTAACCACTACATTCCGTAGTTGTGCTCACTGGGTTCCGGGTTCACTGAAACGGGTGGGCATCATGGTACTGCTGCTGATGTTTACTTGTCATCCAGGCTTACACTGAAAAGGCAGAAATGACAGTAACAACTGTTCTGACCTAAGAGTCTAGAGAAGCCATCCCTCGTGAGGCTGGAAGACGGAGCATTTCCAAGCGATGCCCCACACCTCAAAGGGAGAAGTGACATTTTCAGTCTCTGCTTCTCAATCAGGAGTAAAGTCTTCCCAACTTAAGAATCAAAACCAGCCGTCATTCAGAGACATCGGAAAGGTCAGCAACACATGACATAAAACTAAAGTCCGTAAGGAAATCACTGCTGAGAAAGGGTAATGCCATCCTCCAAGCCTTCAAACACACTAATTAAAACTATACCTTTTAAAAGAAAAAAGTGCTAAGTCAGATACTCCACAAAATAACAGCCAATTTTCACTGAAATTCAATTTCATACAGACAAGAGGTTCTTAAATGTCACTCAAACACCTACGCAAATGATATCAATTGTGAGACGTTTTTATTGGTTGTAAGGGTTCACATTCGTACTCCCAGTCTTCAGTTATGAAGGGTTGAATACTGTCTCCCTCATATGTCCTTTTTTTTTTTTTTTTTTCAAAAACTGTGGTCAGTCACTCTAGTAAATTCCAGACAGAACTATATTTATTTTTATACCTAAAATATAGCTGTCTGCCCAGTGTATTGCAAAGTGTTTGATCACTTGCTTTAGATCTTTGTGCTTTTACACTCAAGTCATAAAAATAAGAAAAAATGCCATTATTGGAACTATTTTATCTTAGTTGAGAACTTGCTGGGAGTCAAACTCACTTCATAGCCAAGGATGACCTTGAACCTGTGCTATTCTAGCCATCTCCAGACCAGTGCTAGGATTATGGGAGTGGACAGCCACGGTGTTGTCAGTAGTGCTGGGACATGAGTCGAAGGCTTTATAGACAAATACTGCACTACATGAGCTGCGTTTTCAGCCCACAAATATGCTTTTTAGTTCTCTTCTTTTTCCAAATTTCTCAGCGCACTTACTATTTTAATCTGATGATGAATAAATTGTTATTATTTACTGATACTAATGATTAACCCTTCTGCCTCACACATGAAAACATGCACCCTACCACTGAGCTGCAGTTTTCATGTAAATCACGGCTACAGTGATCATGGTTACAATGATGCTGAAGACTTGCTTTTACCTTAGACATGAAGACTATGATCTGTTGATATGTCAAGCATGAAAACTAACACCACACACTGATTTTTTTCCTGGTTCCTAGACAGCATACAATGTAGCCGCAGTCCAGAGTAAAAGGTTCAAGTCTGGGCTCTGAAAACAAAACTGAGGTGACGGCTATATGAGGCAGAATGCTGAGGGAGATCAAAATATGCCACTCTGAAATAGTCTACTTTGACGTAAGGATTATTTTGAGCTGAAATGATTTGGAAGCAGCAGGAAGAATTCTCTAGCCCTCCCTTTTGCACCTTAACTCAAGGACATATGTTTCTCTCTTTGAAACAGCACAAATCTTCTTTGCCAAGGTATTCCTGTCTCCTGTAACAAGAAGAGGACACTGTTCTTTGTATAACTAAATGCACTAAATGATCCTTGTCAACCTTGTATCCCACACATCCCTATAAGCTACTATGTCTATGAGCTGAACAGCCACTCCCCCTTTTTTCTTTGCCTAATTTTGCCTCTTTCCAATTTATTGACCCTTTGTCTAAACAGTGTGCCTATGATTCTGGGTTTTATCTCTCTTGTGTGTGACACCCAATTTACATGTATGTATGAATATCAATAAACCAGCATATGGGGTTATGTATCAGAAATGTGATAGAATAAAGGGTTTTAGCTCCCATTCCTGCAAACTCTTTCTTCCATGGGGGAATTTGTAACCCAAAAAGACTCTCCCTTAGCGCTTTGCTAGGTGAGCTTGGGGAATAGTGAGGAGGACAAATTCACACTGTCTGGCCTGCTTCAGCATGTGCTGGTACCTCTTCCTTAGATCTGGGGACTCTCATCAAAGCACCTTTTCCTGGAGAAGATGATCGGCTCAGTGTTTCCTTTTTTTATATACTTTATTTTTTTTATATTAATCACAGGTCATTCACTTTGTATCCCAACCATAGCTCCTTTGCTCATTCCCTCCCAATCCCACTCTCCCTCCCTCATCTCCCTGCCCCCTTCCAAGTCCACTGATAGGGGTAGGTTCCTGTTCTGTTACTTGTTTTCTCCTACTTCCAATGTCCATCCCCTTTGTCTTTCTAAGTGAGGATTGATCATCTTAGCCTGGGTCCTCTTTCTTATTTATCTTCTTTAGGTGTACAGATTTTAGTATGTTTATCCTATCTTATAGGTCTAGTACCCACTTATAAGTGGGTATATACCGTGTGTGTCTTTCTGCTCCTGGGATACCTCACTTAGGATGACCTTTTCTAGATCCCACCATTTGCCTGCAAATTTCATGACTTCCTTGTTTTTAATTGCTGAGTAGTACTCCATTGTGTAAATGTACCACAATTTCTGTATCCACTCCTCTGTTGATGGACATCTGGGTTGTTTCCAGGTTCTGGCTATTACAAATAGAGCTGTTGAAAACATGGTTGAGCAAACATCCTTGTTGTGCACTTGTGTTTCTGCTCAGGGTACTTTACAAGTCATTCTTAAGAATAGAATTTAAGAGAAAGGTAATAAAAAAAATCAGGATCTAGAGAAATGATTCAACAGTTGAGTTTCTGACTGTTCTTCCTAGGGTTCAGTATCCGGATCCTAGCACTGAAATCAGGAGGCTCACAGCTGTCTGTAACTACAACTCAGGGGGCCACACACCCTCTCCTAGCCTCCATGAAATCCTCTCCTAACCTCCATGAACACACACACACACACGTGGCATACACAGATAGAGACACATAAAGAGAACTAAACAAAATTTATTTTTAAGTAATAAAAAATTTAGAAACAAAACTGGTTAATGAATATACAACGAAAAGGAAGTAAGTGATAATGCCAATGAAATAAAGGTAGGGAGGTAAATATAGCTCATGTATAAAATTGATGTTGTCAGTAGCTAAAATAATCTATTACAACCATATGAAGTTTTATAAATGTCTCATGACAGCCCCAGAAAAAAAAATTATAATACATACAGGTCTTAGTTAGAGTTCCTTGGGGAAGGAAAGGGCTTATTTCAGTTCACAGTTTCGCACCACAGTCCATCATCAGAGAAGTCAAGGCAGGAACCTGAAGGCAGCACCTGAATTAGAAGCTATTGAGGAGTGATGCTTAGGGCTCTCTCAACCTGTTTTCTGATGACAGCACCGAGAACCAGCAGCGCAGGCATGGTGCATCCACAGTGATCTGGGCCCTCCCATATCAATCATCAATGTAAAAGATGCACCACAGCCAGTATGCAGGAGGCATTTTCTCAACTGAAGGTCTCTCTTTCAAAATGACTCTAGCTTTTGTTGAGTGGGTACACAACAAGACAATATAATACATAAGGAGAAAAAAAAACAGAATCAGGTATGTCTTTACAAAAAAAAATTAACAAAATACAAGTAAAAACAAAAAGTCAGGGTGAAAGAAGCAAGACAAAAACCTGTGAAGCATACAGTAAATAATTAAAATAAAAAGTATAAGCCCATAGTCATAAAAGGTTAGTATAAACATGAGTGGATAAAAGAAGTTAAAAATTTCATAAAGGCTAAGTGGGTTCAAAAAAATTAACCTAATGGAACCATTTAAACCCTACCAGAAATGAATTCTCTATTTAAGAGTACAAATACCCTAAACATAAAGGGATAGGAAAAAAAAGTCCCTGTAAATAGTAATCAGAAAAACAGCATTAGTTACTATATTTCTTTCAAACTAAAAAGACTTTAACTCAAAAACTGCCATAAGATTCAAGGAAGGTCATTAAATATTTGCAAATCAGTTAATTAAGAAATATGTAAATACAATTATAAATACAATTAACATGAGATCATCTAAATACATAAAAAACAACATTGACATTTCAAAACTGAGAAACAAATAGCAATATGACAATTGTGACTTCAATGATCCAGATTTATTACATTATAGTGTTACCAGAGTTTAGGCAAATCCCTACTCCAGAAGTTCCAACAATGGAGATCCAGTTTCTGTCCCAGTATCCCAGTTAAGGGAGTAATTGCAAAGGGCAGAGAAACAGGATTTAGACAATGTATCCATGTGGGGAAGAACAGATAAACCAGTTGAGTGAGCCCAAGTTCTCCTTGTAGAGTACCAACATGAACTTTAGGTTTCCATGGGTAAAGAACTGGGGTAGAGGACAAAGAATGAGCATAATTAAGCAGTCTTGGTGAAGCTGTGGTCTGGTGAATCACAAACTTGATAATGTGGAAAGAACCATTGCTTTTTCAGGCAGGGACTATTCCCTAGGCAAACTTCCTGAATTATTCAAAGAAGAGAAAGCCGCTGATTGCTGGTATGGGTGCAATTGTTTTCTCCATGTTTGTTTGTTTCCACATTATCTGATCCTACAAGGTAGTTCAGAGACATCCATACTGATTATGGGGACACGCAGATTCCCTGAGGTTAGTGTTCTTGCCTGGGGATGACCTCGTCTCTGGGTGATTTTCTGTGAGGCTCTGCTCTGTCTAGAATCAAAGGAAGCTACAGATTTAGACTGATGGCTGGAGATTCTGGGATGGTTTTTGTACAGGACACTTTAAAGCTGACAGCAAGATGCTTCCATTACTTTTATCTGTCTGCCTGTGCCGTTGAAGGGCGGTGAAATAGGTTAGGCGTCACCAGTATTGCATGGACCCTCCCTGTGTCATTAACATGCCTATGTGCAGTTTAAGCAGAAGAAAACATTTGAAGATGACGATAACAGGAGCAAAATAAATGCAGGGATGCCCAGGATTTTTTTCCTGATTATAGTTACCCTGCGGGCACCAGTGAGCAGAAGTCAGTATGTCTTACTTTGTTTTCCTGTCGCTGTCATAAAATCCTCTTACCAAACTATTTGAGGGAGTTTATTCTGGTTCACAGTCCATCCTGGTGGGGAAATCACAGCATGAGGCAAAGAGAGCTTGAGGAGCCTGGGCACATTTTATCTGTAGTCAAGAAGCAATAAGAAAGCAAATGCATATACACCAGTAATCAACTGCTTTCTCTTCTTTAAGCAATTTAGGACCGCTGCCTAGGGAATGTCCCTGACTACCATACAAGTGGATCTTCTTACAGGGCCTTCCCACATTACCTGAGTTGGAATTTCTATTGCTGCGATAAACAGGATGACCAAAAGCAACCCGGAAGGAAAGGGTTTATTTCATTTTAAACACCCAAACAATAGTCCATCATTGAATAAAGTTAGGGCAGATACTCAAGGCAGGAGCCTAGGGGCAGGAATTGAAACTGAGGCCATTGAAGAGTACTGCTTACTGGCTTGCTCAGTCTGATTTCTTATACAACCCCCAGAACTACATTCTCAGGGACAGCATCATGTAACAGTGAGCTGGGCCCTTCCCCATCAATACTTAATCAAAATAGCCCACTTATTTGCCTACAAGTCAATCTTATGGAAGTATTTCGTTAATTAGGATTCTCCCTTCCCAGATATGTCTACGTTTGTGTCAAGGTGATAGAAACCAAGGGCCCATCTCTTGGGTGACTATAGATTCTACTGAGTTGACAGTCAACACTAACCATCAGACAGTGTGCTTTCGCAAATACAGCTTTCAAGTACATACTGCAGCCATGGTGACATCATTGGAGATGTGCTTATCTATAGACCAAGCAAGTTGTGAACATTAACTATGTTCATCTTTTTGAATATCAGTCAATAATGTGATTTTCAAAAATGAGAGAGAGAGAAAGTGTTTGTAGAAATGAAGCATAAAGCCTTTCCACTTGCTAATCTCTCTTCTGCCAGTTTGACTTGCAGGATGCTAGGTACTGAATCTAATGGGGCAAAGGAAGCATTCTCCCCTGTAGTGCTATTGGGCTGAAGAACTGAAAAGGCCATTAAAATAACACTAGCTTCCATAAAGATGTTTTTCTGTGTTGCTTTGTACTGATGTTCGGAGCTACAGCCCGGTGAGGATGATCGACTGTTGGATTCATCAGTCTGCTTCCCCTTCTGGCACGTATCCATCCACTTCTTCCACATACCATCATCAGACTGGAGATAGGAGTCCTCAGGCTCACCCATGCCAGCAGGATGGCTGAAGCAGCTTCATACACTGCACCGTTACACAACACTACCCAAAATCCAGGATGAGAAGAGGCTATTTATTTCCTTGTACCCCTAAATAACAGTAGCTAAAACGGTCCCAGAAGTTAGTCAAATGATGTCTGTCATATCTCACTTGTTAAATTCTGTCATATGCCTATGTTATGATGACTCACTTGGTAGGGCTGTGGCATTGCCGTAATTGGATGGGACAAATCAGGCCTCTTCCCCACCCCCTGGGATTAGGAAAGAAGCCAAATTCCTCTGATGATCAGAAACCCTAGGCAAAGCAGAAAGAAAATAGATGCATGGTCACACGCCTCCAGGAGCACAGGGTGTGTCCAGGGCTCATCTCTTTCCCCTTTCTCTCCTATTTTCCTGTCTACTTTGTTTATTTTTATAAGCCCAAGTTTGTATCACCAGCTTAAAGATTTCCCTCTAGACCTTGTTCAGATGTGTCTTACAAATAGGCAGTCAGTTCACAAGAGGAGCACTTAAAAACATATCAACAAATGCAATTGTCTATTACCTTTTCCACTCTTTGAGATCAGCAGTATAATTCACTCAAAGTACCTGGGGGCAGGAAGTAGCCACAAGACACCAATGTTTCAACTCTGTAGTTCTTCAGACTCAAAGATTGCTATATTTGTGGTGCATTGTAAACCCTTCAAGAACGAAAGTCACACTTTATGCCGTGATACATTGTGATTGTGGGTGGTTAATAAATATCTATTAGACAAAAGAAATAACTTGTATTATTCCTTTTGGAACTCTACACTCTTGGCTCAGTGAGGATTGCCTCATTAAACCTTCCATGTCTGTTTATTCCTATACCTTCGGGAATCTAGATTCATCCTTTGAAAATGACCGCCACTTCAAGTGAGACTGCAGCATCCTGTTTCACAGTCCCTCAAAGGCTTGTGTTACTGCTTGACATCCTGTATTTGTTGACCATAGTGACAGCCTTCTTTCTCCTAACACTTCAGAGCTCAAAGGATTCCACCACAAAACGTTAAAATATAGGCTAATATGGAATGCCTCCCGTGAGCTGTTTTTGCTGCAATATTGGCTCATGCCTTGTGACATCTCCACTGGCATCATTCCACTCTCCAATTTGCTGAGCATTCTACAGATTATGACCCTTCCATGCATTGGTTTGTATACTGTTGCTGCTGCTGGAAATGTTCTTGCTATGGGTTTTACCTTCTAATCCTCTCTTAAGGGTCTTTCCCCTAGTCAGCTTGCCAGATATCCTGAAGCAGACTTAGACACCTCCTATCTAAATCCTTTAATCAATGTTTAATCACACCTTTGTTTAGCATCATCATCATTATCAGCAGCATTGTTAGTATGGCTGTGTATGATGTAGAGCAGAGGTGAAAGGGCACATATGTAGAAATCAAAGGATAACTTTCTGGAGTCAGTTCTTTCCTTCTGCTTTTACCTGAATTCCAGGGGTTGAACACAGGGCAGCAGACTTGCATCAAAAGGGAACAAACTGGCTATGCCATCTCTCAGGCCATGGCTTTAAAATATATTTTTTGCCTTATTGATATCATAAAATCTTAAAGAAAGATTTTGTGTATTACTTTTTAAAAATATTCCACTGCCTGCTTGCAACCTTTTTGATAGAAAGGTTTTGATAAATATGGGTTAATTAAATTGTTAAATTGAGCATAAATATATACCACACATGGAAAATTCCTCAAATTATTAGAAGACTATTGTTTTCTGTGAACTTTACCTTTTTTTCAGTCCTTTCTTGTCAGCTTTGTTGACATAAACACTCTAGAAGAAACTGAATTCTTTGGTTCAATCTCACATTAAAAACATAGTTGACAGTTTCTTTCGGGAATATGCACACACAGAAAAGAGACTTTAACTGGGGAAGGGGAAAAAGGGGTAACAAAGGAAGAGGAATGGTTTTTCAAACACTAAATACGTTTGAAAAGGACAAAGGGAGGCACGGTCTTATGTTTATAAATACAAAGATGGTTTATTATATTTTTTGCAAATGAAGTTATCCCATTTGGGGTGATAATGTTTTCCCAAGAATCATAGACTATGTAACAAGTGTCAATCATGTGAAACCTTCTTTGAATTACTAGTGGGATAGTCCATGAGACTTCCAAACCGACACAGGCTTCTTTCGTTGCCCTTGACTACCTACCAAAACTTGAAGGGAATACCCAATTACCGAAGACACCACAAAATTTGAACATATAAATTTGGGAAATCAAGCTGAAAACAAGCTGGAAGCTTCCTCCCTAAGGACTAGCTCTCCTAATATCCAAAGCTGCTGTACAAGACACAAGGGAGAAAAGCAGTTAGTAGCCTTGTCCAGCTCTAATGCTTACAGACCATAAAAGTGACCAGCCTGTCATGATCTCCAATGGTGCAATAGCAGCAAGTACATCTTGGGAGTGACCGACAACTGTATAATTGAATGTAAGGCCTCATAAATAGGAAAGAATTCATGCCTAGCACTGTAAGCTTAACCAGTTATCTGGTTGTTGATGCAATGCATCCTAGAGAACTCACTTCTGCCATTTTGCTAAATCACTGTCATTTCTAACACCATTTTAAATCCTTGTCTTGTATACTCACAGATAAAGTAGTTCTCACCCCTCTTCAGAGATGCCTCTCTCTGCATCAGATAAAGACTGTTACAGAATTCCATAACTGGTCAAAATGAAGAGAACAAAAATTATGCAGTGCCCAACCCTACTGATACATCTACACCACAACCCTATACCTAAGGTTCACAATACATCGTGGAAGAGAGGACACAAAGATGATAAGAACTAGAGAACCAGGACATCTCTGTGAGATATGTCTCTATATATGACAAGGAATCTGCACCCATAACATCAAAAACACAATCACCCAATCAAGACCTGCACAGTAACAACACCAGTTGACTTTCAAACTTAGATGAAGGAAATTTTACAAGGCCCCTCCTCTAGACAAAGTTACAGGCAATTGATGGCTGCTGAGAGAAGAAGAGTCAGTTTTCTCTAGAGACAGAGCTGCTGATAAGTTATCCAATCCAAAATGGTCAGCCCTAAGCAAATATAGATATGAGTAACACCAAATGGAATCAGTGGGTTTTATGTATGGCTTTGTGTATGTATATATATATATATATATATATATATATATATATATATATATATATGTGTGTGTGTGTGTGTGTATGTATATATATACATATGTATATATATGTATATTTATACATATGTGTGTATGTGTACATAATGTGTGTATATATATGTATAGATATACATATGTGTGTTTATAAATCATAATGTATGTATGCATATATATTTATATGTATGTATATATTGTAAAATAATATATAAAGAAAAAAAGTCAATAATTTGAGAGAGGGGAGCCACAGGAGAAGTTGAAGGTGAAGGGGGGGTGAAAATGATGTAAATAAAATTCTTGTGTATGAAATTCTCAAAAATAAAATAAAGAATTAAATTAACTAAATGAATAGGTTATTTTTAATGCAATAACATTTTTAAATTTAAAAAGGTGTACAATTATTATCTATAAATAAAACAAAAAAACTATTACAAAACAAAAGTTGGAAACTGTCATATGTTGAAGACTTTTGATTTACAAATTTAATATGAAGCCAACTGAATGCTGCTCTCTGGCTATCTAACACACTTCTGAATTTTTTCATTTCTTTTTTATTTTTTAATTTTTATTAGTTACAGTTATTCACTTTGTATCCCCCCTGTAGCTCCCTCTCTCCTCCCCTCCCTATCCCACCTTCTTTCCCCATTCTCCACCCATGCCCCTCTCCCAGTCCACTAATAAGGGAGGTCTTCCTTCCCTTCCTTCTGATCCTAGTCTAGGTCTTATCAGGAGTAGCTGCATTGTCTTCCTCGGTGGCCTGGTAAGGCTGCTTCCCCCTCAGGGAGAGGTGATCAAAGAGCAGGCTGATCAGTTCATATCAGAGACAGTCCCTGCTCCCATTACTATAGAACCCACTTGGACACTGAGCTGCCATGGGTTCCATCTATGCAGGGGTTCTAGGTTATCTCCATGAATGGTCCTTGGTTGGAGTATCAGTCTCAGAAAAGACCCCTGTGCCCAGATGCTTTGGTTCTGTTGCTCTCTTTGTGGAGTTTCTATCCTCTCCAGGTCTTACTATCTCCCACTTCTTTCATAAGATTCCCCGTACTCTGCCCAAAGTTTGGCTATGAGTCTCAGCATCTGCTTTGATACCCTGCAGGGTAGAGCCTTTCAGAGGCTCTCTGTGGTAGGTTCCTGTCCTGTTCCCTGTTTTCTCATTTCTTTATTACACTCCTCTTTGTATTTTGTTTCTTTTTGTTTTCTATTGGACCATTATAGATTGTTAAAATTAATGAATGATAAAATTATTCAGAAATCATTGTCAATATAAACATTCAAGTTACCTTACTTTTTGTTCAAATGGAATACTAATAACAAATAACATGTTCTCTTCCAAACTCAAACAAGCCTAGTCTCTCAATCTCATCCAGAGCTCTGTTGCAGACTTTGGCCTCTCTGCCCCCATTCCCAGGTATATAAATGAAGTAGATCCCCAAACCCTCTCCTCTTCTAGCCCATCTTCCTCACTAAGTGTCACCTCCCCAAACCAAGAAACACTACAGTGGCCTGAGAGCAGCAGACAAGGACTTCAAATAATTTTTATGAATATTTTAGAGGTTCTTAAAGGTGAAATGAATACATCCTTTAAGGAATCTATGAAAATACAAACAGTAAAATGATAGGAAGAAAACATTGCAAGACTTGCAAATGAAAGTAGAATCAATTAAGAAAACCCAAACTGAGGGAAAACTGGAAATGAAAATTTTAAAACTTGAACAGGAGCCTCAGAGGCAAGGCTCACCAACAGAATGTAAGAGAAGGAAGAGAGACTCTCAGTCACTGAAGACTCAAATAAATCCCATAAAAATCAGGAACAAAGCAAGGTTGTCCACTGTCTCCATATCTATTCAATATAGTACTTGAAGTCTTAGCAAGAGCAATAAGACAAATGAAGGAGCTCATTGAGGGTACAAATTGGAAAAGAAGATGTTAAAATAGCTTTATTTGCAGATGACATGATAATAGACAAAAGTGAGCCAAAAATTCCACCCGGAAGCTCCTACAGCTGAGAAACACTTTCAGCAAAGTAGCTGGATACACAATTAACTCACAGAAATCAGTAGCCTTTTTATATGCAAATGATAAATGAACTGAGAAAGAAATAAGGGAAACAACACCTTTTACAATAACCTCAAATAATATATCTTCAGGTGATTCTAACCAAGCAAGTGAAAGTTCTGTATGAGAAGAACTTCAAGACACTGAAGAAAAAAAAAATCAACGATGATATCAGAAGATGGAAATATCTCTCATGTTCATTGATCAGTAGAATTAATATAGTAAAAAATTATCGTCCTACCAGAAGTAATCTACAGGTTCAAGTCAATCCCCATCCAAACTCCAACACAATTCTTCACAGATCTTGAAAGGACAATTTTTAGCTACATTTGGAAACACACACACACACAAAATCCAGGATAGCTAAAACAATCCTGAATAATAAAAGAACTACTGTAGGTATCACCATCCCTGACTGCAAATTGCAGAGCTACAGTAATTAAAAACAGCATACTATTGAAACAAAGAGACATGTTGATCAAAAGAATAGGACTCAAGACCCAGACATAAATCCACGCACCTATGGACACCTGATTTTTTTTTAATAAAGAAGCCAGAGTTACACACTGGAAAAGAAGACACCAACCCAGCTACAAATCCTAAAGACAAAAAATGACTTGCCTTTGGGATACACTTTTAATAAAGCTGGTGAGTATCTGGTTTGAGTTAAGGACCCACTCCCTGAGCTGAAACCTGCACCCAGTGCTGCTTGTGTGGCCAAGAATCTGAGACTAGGTAGACCAGAAACCTAATGGAAAGCCAATACTACTGTTCTGCTAATGGGAAGTAGCAATAAAATGACTCCTAATGACATTCTGCTACACTCATAGATCAGTGACTTGCTCAGTCAGAAATAAGAGAAGCTTCTTCCTGAAGCAGATGGGCAAAATACAGAGAGATACCCATAGCCAGACAATATGCAGACAGTGAGAGACCTTGGAGCACACAACCTTCTCAGAGCTCAGGACCTGGGGAAGAAAAGGAAAAACATGGGCAAGAGTCTTAGGGAACTGAGGACACCAAGTAAACCAGGCCTTCTAAGAAAGCACAGCGCCACAGATGTACAAGTGAACGCATACATTGTGGCAGCATGCACAGGGCCTGCATGGGTCTGCACTAAATGGGATCCTAGAGCTGAGAGAAGTGGACAGATATCCTCATTTCTAACACAGTAAAAGAAAAGGGTAATTTGGTAAAGATTTTAAAAAATATACTTGTCACCATGTTAAAAGAAATTACAACACTAAAGAGAGAAGACAGCTAGAACTAGAGAAGATACTAGAACTAGAGAGGGTAGGTCTCCTGAAGGGCATGAAGTGACTCCATAATTTCATGGAAAGATGTCTTTAAATTCCTACATCGATTTATTTCATGTTACAAAATAATCCTCCTCAGAAGAAAGTAAAACCTCATCTCTGTTTTGACTTGTCTCTACAATTTTATCTCTACTATTACAAATAAAAAATATTGGAGCTTTTTAATATCCAGCATTCAATTTGTAGAGAATTCTTAGACTTGAAGATAAAGCCAATTTCAAAGAAATAGGTAACCACATTAGGAATCTTCTGCAAGTATGTACTTGTTTCACTCAGAACTCCAGCAGAAATAAACACATTTTAGAATATACAAAGAACTATTCATCATTTTGTTGAAAGTACTAAATAATCCACGGGGGGGGGGGGGCGATGTGGGGAGAAAAACCCAAGAGCAATGTGTGACTCTGGAATACAAAATCAGTTTGGACAAATCATTGTTTCTGTATGAAACAATCTCCCTTGTCCCCCACAGACTGAGCAGTGTGACATAGGGAGAAATTTGCATTTTTGTCATCAATAGAGCTTTCCCCTTAGGATACCTGAATATGAATCAACCTCTCAGACGGACATTAACCATTTCTTAACCTGCAGCACTCTCAAATCTCTACAGAGTTCCTCTATACTTTTAGACTCTCCAAATAGATGGATGTATCATAGACGTGATGATCAAAAGAAACTTTCAAATATGTGGATTCCTAGTTACTATCCCCTAAAAATAAAAACTTAGAGAGTTAAACCCAGGTAACAACCTCTCTCGCAGCTGCCAATCTCTTCGGCTGCTGTGTTGGTCTTGTTTGTTTCGAGTTTGTGTGGACATGTGGACATGTCTCCTTCAGAAGTCCTGAGATTTCCAATCCTAAATATTTGTTCTCAGGACTCCCAGAGAGATAATTTTGGTCTGATTCTACTGCTTGGGATCTCAATACCCTTGTCCTTGTAGATAGAAATTTAATACCTTAAATTCTTTTAATTAATTTAAAAAACCAAGCTCCTAGAAATTCAAGCTAATGTGGAAAGCTTGAGCATGGATTGGTCTTATACAACCAGAGAAAATAAATGAAGATCCATGCCATCAATTACTGACCTTACCTCATGGGTCTCGTTGAACACTAACTACCATGCATTTACCCTTTTCTTTCCACAGTGGTAGGATTTATTATTTGTATCATGAACTCTTCATTTATATAACCTTCAAAAAATTTATAAAATAACATTATTATTGGTTAAGTATAAAACTATGAGATGTACACAATGATTTTCTCAACTTTGAAGATAACAGCACTAAGGCACAAGAGGGTGAATAATTTCTGTCTTCTAACTTGTGAAGGGTGAAGTTAGGATTTGAATTCAGGCAAATCTGGCCTCATAGTGTGTGTTCTTAATGCCTGTGCACTCTGAATTTACACTCCATTTTCACTCCAAAATAGCCCTATTTTCCTTCTCAAAGGAAATAACAACCAGACAAAAGGAGCCCACTCGCAGTCTGCTCAAGCCACTAGTGGTCCAACCAATATCCACATCTGTAGTCACGGAAAGTGACTTCGTTTCTCTTCTAGTTAATTTATCTTTTCTGACATCCAAAGGCAAGGCTGTGCCCTCCTGCTCCTCATGACCCATGCCTTGTTTCTGTAGCATGCACTTTTTTCTTGTGAGTGCTGGAAGTCCTGCAGAACAGCAGTGTGTTTAGTATTTTCTTCCTTGACTCCCTGACTACAGGCAGTCCCCCACATCTGGTGACTGGCCTACAGTGTGTGTAAGATTCTTGCTAGTTAACTCAGCTTTTGTCACTGGTCCCCATGGGCCAATTTTACCCTGATGTAGTCACTGATGACTCATAATGTCTTCCCTCCAAGTGCTGCTCCGTCCATCTTCAAATATTGCTCAAGGCGAATCTCAGCAAAGGTTTAATCTAGGTTATCACACTTTGCTCTTGGTGTTCTCTCAATAAGAAGGGACAGAAGCAAGAAGAAAGTTAATGGAGGCTGGAGAAAATAATGCAAGGAGAGGAGAAAATAATGAAGAGGTTATTTGTTGAATATATTGATTCAAAGAATAAAATTAAAGCAAATTTATACACATTTAAAACAGCAACTGGTAATTGTAACTTAAACTTTGACATTGTAAAGACAACATGGCAATTAACCCTTCCATTATCTCTGTAGACTACAGATAAAATAAAATATAAGCTAGGCTAATAGCTTTCCCTCAATAAAAACTTTTAACAACCTTGAACTCCACTTTTAAAGCCCAATCTTTTAAGTAATGATTTATTTTTTTATCATTTCTAGAAATGTTACTCCAGGGGGAAAATGAGACCCAAAAAGATAAATGTTAGCAATTAAACTAGAATCTTCTATCTTACACTGGATGGTGCATTTTAAAGCCACATAGAAAAATATGAATCATCTTTATGACAATTGTACAAGAATCATTAGTACTAGTCTTACATTAAGTAAGGAAATAAATTGCTTTGCTTAAAATTTAATCCAACTTTCCCTTTACATATTCACGAAAGTGAACAACATTTTACATGCTAGAAGGGCAACTAAAGACCCTATGCTCCTTGCAGCAAACAATTAATATGCTTTATCATCAGAGAACATCTAAGCTTTGACAGTGTAATTAGACTGGATGTGGTATAGAGGCTTGTCTGATTGTTTTGATTGACCTAGCCTGTCAAATCAAGTCAAAACCATCAAATATATTTGACATAGAAAAATAACCCCACACATAAAAATGCCATATTTCATAATGCATTGCAGTGTGAATTTGGTGCTGTGTTCTCAAGACAATTGCACAAAACAAAGGTACTAGAGTCACCAATAATAATAATCTTCACGTAAAGTTTCCTCTTCCTGATAAATATTGCATTTTTCCTCTTCTGTGGTATTCCAAGTGATCTGCACGGCTGTACTTTTAGTTTCAAATGAGTGAGTTTATCAAGTATGCATCAAGCAAAGGTAAAAGGTCAAATAGCAAGTAACAGATATAGACAGAGCAGCTCACTAACAAAACACTTATGACGTCCAACAGAGATAACTGGAGAAGAGTAATTGAGAGAGCACAAGTTATATCCTCAAATGGAGGCTGACAACCTCCAGCAGAAAACAACAGGGGAAGCCTTGAAATAGGTGGAACACAGCTTGCAACTGAGGGCCGCAGCCAGAGTAGAACAGTCCATCCATGGTTGAGCTCCCCATTCTCACCACAGGCACTTTGGGACTTGGATTAAGCAATAGTAACTTCTGATGAAAAATATTCACTTCCTCACTGTTCTTAAGGACAAATGTTTTCAATGGCCTTTGCTGCTTGATGATTTTTGTCTCCCTGTCACAAAGTTAGGTAGCCTGCCATCCACCAAACAAGGAACATTGAAAGCTATTTTAAGACAAACATACTTGATATGAAATAATAGCTAGATTAGGGGATCCTACTCGTCTCCCAAAACCAGCTTATCAGAAAGCTTAAATAGCACATTATAATTTACCAATATAGTGTACATTGCTGTGTGTGTGTGCTGTAATACCACAATGATATCCATTTCTTTGTGTGTTAATGAAAAAGAAAAAGAAAATTTCTACTTTTGAAGGTCTATGACATTTTCTCTACCTAACATCTAGTTTCAGGTTTTAAAGCAATGAGTTATTTTTCAGTGTGTTCATATTTATGCGCCTTTTTCTTTTCTTTTTCTCTGTGTATAGTTGCCTTTGTGATATTGTTCTAGTGGCTGCCATCTTGTTTTATTTTGAGGGAAAATAAGATAAAGGAAGTAATTTTTTCTTTCAGATACAATATTGGTCAAGAAAATATTTATTTTGCTTGTTTTTTTTAATTTTTAATAGGTTTTATTTCATACCTAGGAACTGCAGCTGACTTATTCCTTTCCCTCAGCTGACTCTTTCCTTTCCCTCTTTTCAAAGACAAGGCTTCCACTGTGTGTCCCGGGATGGCCTTAAATTCTCTACTTAACCCATGGTAGCTTCGAACTTGCAATGCTCCTGCCTCCTTCCTACAGGAGCTGAGTTCTCGGGAATGTGTGACAAATGTCAGACCTTTAGAGTTATTTTCTATAAAAGAGTTTGATGCATATAATGGAGATATTCATCAAACTCCCCAGACTGTTTCAACAGCATGAATAACAATAAAACAGACACATGAAAAACACCATTAAACTTTCAAAAAGTACACAGATACATCAAAAATAATATTTTTTTGCTAACAATTAAATGTTTGATAATATAAATACATACAGAATTTTAAACTTTGTATAATTAATTATAACCCAGAAGCAACACCAGTGGGAGAAGGTGAAATACTCAAGAAAGGGCTTTCAAGACTTTCTTTTAAAGTTCACCATTTCATCTTTAACAACTACAACAACAACAAAAAAAACCCCTTAGATATACTATTTCTATATAGTTGTCTTTTCCATTAGTCTATTTGTATGTTAGTATTTGGAGCTCTACAATACTGCTCTGTAATCCATTCAAATTGAAAGCCCAACAATTCATGAGTCTCTGTTTCAAATTTAGTTTGTTCTTTATGCCTACATAATGAATTATTGTGGCAATAATCCCCTTGTCCACCTAAAGTCCTTAAGGCCCTGACTCTGCTTCTCTGCCATCTTGTTTTCTTTCCTAACCACAGCGTCTTGAACTTTCAAAAGTTTATTGATGCACTCTGCTCTTTCACCTTACACCCATCAGAATGGCTAAGATCAAAAACTCAAGTGACAACACATGCTGGAGAGGATGTTGAGAAAGGGGAACCCTCCTCCATTACTGGTGGGAATTTACACTTGTACAACCACTTTGGAAATCAATCTGGTGCTTTCTCAGACAATTAGGAATAGCACTTCCTCAAGATCCAGCTATACCACTCCTAGGCATATATCCAAAAGATGCTCAAGTATACAACAAGGACATTTGCTCAACCATGTACATAGCAGGTTTTTGTTTTTTGTTTTTTGGTTTTTGTTTTTTTTTTTTTTTTTTTTGCAATAGCTAGAAGCTGGAAACAACCCCGATGTCCCTCAGTTGAAGAATGGATACAGAAATTGTGGTACATTTACACAATAGAATACTACTCAGCAATTAAAAACAAGGAAATCTTGAAATTTGCAGGCAAATGGTGGGAACTAGAAAAGATCATCCTGAGTGAGGTTACCCAGAATCAGAAAGACACACATTGTATATACTCACTTATAAGAGGATATTAGACATACAATAGAGGATAATCATACTAAAACCTATACACTTAAAGAAGCTAATCAAGAAGGAGGACTCTGGGTAAGATGATCAGTCGCCATTCAGAAAGTCAACCAGGATGAACTTTGGAAAAGAGAGAAAACAGGGAACAGGGCAGGAGCCTACCACAGAGGAACTCTGAAAGGCTCTACCCTGCAGGGTGTCAAAGCAGAGGCTGAGACTCATAGCCAAACTTTGGACAGAGTGCTAGGAATCTTATGAAAGAAGGGGGAGATAGAAGGATCTGGAGGGGACAGGAGCTCCAGAAGGAGAAAAAAAAAATCTGGGCACAGGGATCTTTTCTGTGACTGATATTTCAACCAAAGACCGTTCATGGTGATAACCTAGAACCCCTGTACAGATGTAGCCAATGGCAGCTCAGTGTCCAGGTGGATTCTCTAGTAATGGGAATACGGACTGTCTCTGACATGAACTGATTGGTCTGCTCTTTGATCACTCCCCTTGAGGGGGGTGCAGCCTTACCAGGCCACAGAGGAAGACAATGCAGACAGTCCTGATGAGACCTGATAGACTAGGATCAGACAGAAGAGAAGGAAGACCTCCACTATCAGTGGACTGGGGGAGAAGCATGGGTGGATAAGAGGGAAGGAGGGTGGTATTAGAAGGGGATGAGGGAGGGGCTTCAGTTGGGATACAAAGTGAATATACTGTAATTAATAAAATTAATTATTAAAAAAAAACTGACTGGCTGCAAACCCATTCTTTTTCCTTTTGATGTGACCTTTAGAGAACAAATTCTAAGTGGGTAGGAGTTTCTCACCCTCAAATCCTGGATGATCATCATCAGATTGGTTTAAATGAGCTCTTTCTGCTCACATATACTGTATTTTTAATTTGTATCACTGTGATAACAGTTGAGCAAATCGGCTTAAAGGAGGAAACATTCATTTTGATAATGATTCTCAGTTCATGCCTGGCTCATTCCATGGCTGTCACAGTAGAGGCTACTTACCTCACATAAGCCGAGAAGCAAAGGGACTGAAAAAAAAAAAAAACAGTTGGGAACAATATCTCCCTTCAAAAATATACATATACCCCCAGCAGACTACTTTTTTCTAAGTAAGGCTCATCTTCCATTAACCCATTTAGTTTTCTATTCTCTGATAGACTAATGTGTTGATGAGATTAGGAACATCTTCACCCATCCCCTATCAACAGTGACAAAAGCTGGGGGGAACCAAGCCTTCAACACAAGATATGAGGACAGTGTACCTCAGCCTGCATTCTCCCTTTCTACATTAATACAGCCTTCTAGGCCCATGCGATGGTTAATCTTGTTTCGCAGCTTGACTTGTTGAGAGAAGCCTAGAAAAGTGATAACGTGCACTTCTGTGTGGGTCTTTGGGATATTTTTCAGTGAACACTGGTATGTGAGACAGAAAACTGAGAGGGAAGGAGTCTTCCCCAATACAATGCTCTTCAACAGGTTGGAACCCAGAGGAAGCCCAGGCCTATGCACAGAATCTTCCTGTTAGGCAGGTGCCTCTGTAAAATGGCTGCTGTCACCATTGGATTTCAGACTTCAGAATCGTCAGTGTTTATATGCACTACCCTTCAGGCAGCTTCTTAGATGAGGGCTACAATGTGGGTCTCTCTTATTCTAAAGCTCCCAGCCTCTTGAACTGAGCAACTACTAGTTTCGCTAGCTCCCAGTCTAGAGACAACCATTGGGTAATTATCTAGCCTCTGGGACTAATCAATCTAATAAATACTATATTCACTGTATATGCATAGTATGTATTAGTATGTATATTGAATTATCTGTATTCTATATGTACATGTATATTCTACTATTTTCATCATTCTGCTAAACTTTGACTAATACAATCCAATGTAAATATTACTCCCCCTGTAAAACCATAAGAAACTTACAGCATAGGTGTGTGACTCCTTTCTCTTTTTTCCAAGTGTATTTTTATTTGTAATTTATATACCTTGTGGTACGTTGCAACACAAAAACTGCTTATAGGTACTGTGGCATTGTATTAGTTACTTGTCGTTACTATGATAGAACACCATGACCAAAGTCATTTACAGAAGTAAGACTTTATTTTGGCTTACAGTTCTAGAAGGAAAGCGGAAAAGGAATGGCAGCAAGTGACCAAAGCATGAATCTGAGAGACCACATCTTCAACTGTAAGTGTAAAGCAGAGAGAGTTAGGGGAGAGACGCTATGAACTCTCAAAGCCAGCACCCCTGTGATGTTCTTTCAACAGTTAAATAACAAATCCCAAAGGTACCATAACCTTCCCAAATAGTTCTTCCAGCTGGGGACCACATGTTCAAGTACGCAAGCCCACAGATGGGCATTTCTTACTCAAACTATAACAAGCGTATCAGTGACAACTCACCATACACATACAGCCCTTACCACATAACATTCTGATGTCAGATTGTGTTTAGGTGAGAATCCAATTCATTATATGGTTTTTGTCAAATGAGTATGCTAAAATAAACTCCATATCACTATACGGCATGATAGCCTGAGAAGACTTTTCAACATCTATGTAAAGTATTTTTATTTTATCACATTTATTTATTGTTGGGGAAAAGTATGTACATGTAGCGTGTCACATCCTTCTACCCAGGGAGTCCCAGGGATTGATATCGGAGCACTAGACTTGGCAGCAGGTAACTTGCTCACTAAGCCATCTCACTGACCCAAAATAGTTTCATTTCAAGTGAAATAAACAATGACTAAGATGAGTCCTAGTTGAGATATTATGTATTTACACTCTCAGAGCAAAGTTCTAAGCAAGGATTACATATAATGTATATGTTTCAATACAGCTGCAGAAATTAGAAATACATATCATCCTTAATGGTTTTAAAAGAAATTATTTTGCAAGTGGTAAGAATAAGTATCAAATTGACAATGCTAATGATTTTAATGTATTTCTCTTCCATTTTACATGTTCAATGTTGTAGCCAGTCCTTTTCAACCCTATGGGTTTGAATAAAAAATTGGTTAAACTATAGAAATACAAAAAATGTCTTTCTCAGTTGCCTGATACTGTAGTTTCAAAAAGAAATCCTACAGGTAGCCTCTTAAGGCAAACGAAGATAAAAGAAGCATAAAGGGGGATAAAATAAGAGATTTTTTTAAAAGCTACATTCCCTGCCATGAGTAATGAATAAATCAATGAATCTAAGATAAGCCTGAGAAAAGATCCCAAATAAGCCATGTGGTGAGCTAAGTAGATTGAGGGGCTAGATTCAAAATTTACTACTAATGCAGATATTAAGGACATTTGGTTCCATGGATCCAGACTGTAATACAATCTCTGTGCAAATACTTAACAAATGTCTTCCCTAAGCAGTTTGGGAAATTATTACTCTGATAAAGGAGTATCTAACTCACATATGCAGGATAAATATGGTGTTTTCCCATAAATTATCTTTGAATTAAGGGCACATCATCAGTGCCGTATCACTCAAAATCAATATCTGAAAGCAAATTTCATCTTTTTTGTAATAATTACACACTCACTGGAAATCTACAGAGACGCGTTCCTAATCTCTAGATAGAGCAGCTGAAATCATTTTCTCCAAACACAGGTCTAGACCAGTGGAGCCCAAACATTTCCACCCTTGGTTACATACAGCCCTTATTTAGTAGGTACATTTTCTGAATTATTCATGATAAAATGTTCTTGCAAACAATATTGGGAAGAGGGGAAATGCATGTACAGTTTGTGCATGTGTTCTCTCGAGAGAGAAAGCATTTCAGATTTATGACATGCAAACCATTCAGAGGAGCTCTGTGTTATGATTCCAGATGGCTGCTTAATTTTATCATTAAATTTATTTCAAAAATCTTCAAACATTTACCACTGATAAACTATATTGGCAAAGATATATGTGATTGATTAAAATTGATGTTTATAGCAGGTGGCCAAATTACACAAATCTGCTTTGCCATGAAGCTGTATTAAAAACACCACGCATAAAACTAATCTGCCATTTTAAGAAAGCAGTTGAAGCCAAACCAATAGCTGCTGCTTTTTAAAAATTTGACCATTTAGCTGGGCATGCCCTAGCAATACGATAAAATCCATCTGGGAGAGAAGCCATTAAATAATCCCAAATTGGCAAATCCCAAGATGATCAAACATTTTTTTTTTTTGCTTCCTAAAAATAGTAGGTTGAAATCATTTTGTTTTTTAAACCTTTGTGTGTGTATGTATGTATGTATGTATGTATGCATGTATGTATGTATGTGTGTATCTATGTCTTCATATGTGTGAATATGGGTTGGTTGGACACTGTGGCAGGTATGTAGAGGTCAGAGGACAGCCTTGAGAAATGGGCGTTCACCTTTAACCTTGTTTGAGACAAGGTCTCTTGTTGGTTGCCACTGCATATGCCACTCTAGTTCTGAGAAATGTCTCTGCTTTCCACCTTTTTTAAAATAACTTAGGCAGACTTAAGATTTTTTTATTATTTTTATTTTTTATATTAATTACACTTTACTTTGTATCCCAGCTGTAGCCCCTTCCTTCATTCCCTCTCCATCCCTCCCTCCCTCTTCTCCTTTTATGCCCCTCTCTAAATCTACTGATAGGGGAGGTCCTCCTCTCCTTCCATCTGACCCTACCTTATCAGGTCTCATCAGGACTGGCTGCACTGTCCTTCTCTGTGGCCTAGCTAGGTTGTTCCTCCCACGGGGGGGGGGGGGGGGGGGAAAGTCAAAGAGCCAGACAGTGAGTTCATGTCAGAGACAATTTCTGTTCCCCTTACTAGGGTACCAACTTGGATACTGAGCTAGCATGGGCTACGTCCAAGCAGGGGTTCTAGGTTATATCCATACATAGTCTTTGGTTGGAGAATCAGTCTCAGAAAAGACCCCTGTTCCCTGATATATTTGGTCCTTGTGGAGCTCCTGTCCTCTCCAGGTCCTACTAACTCCACCTTCTTTCATATGATTCCCTGCACTCTGCCCAAAGTTTGGTTATGAGTCTCAGCATCTGCTTTGATACACTGCTAAGTAGAGTCTTTCAGAGGCCCTCTATGGTAGGCTCCTGTCTTGTTTCTTGTTTTCTCCTACTTCCAATGTCCATCCCATTTGTCTAAGGAGCCAGGGTTAGATGATCAATCCTCACTCTGCTTTCCATCTTACCTTAAAAGCACCGGGATAGCAGATGGATGCGACCATGCCCTGCTTTGCATGGCTTCTAGAAGTTCAAGTGCAGGTCTGTAGATCAAGTGCTTTATGCTCTGCGCCATCTCCTCGGCCCCTGAAAACGACCTGGAGTTGTATTTAATTTCATACCTTGTAAGGAATTTGGAAGAAAAATATGTTGACACCTGAGTCCTCTGTATGCTATACTTGAATCCATGGTAAACACTTGGGTGAGGCTGGAGACTACCTCCCCATAAGCCATCAGCCCACTGTAGTCGCCAGAACCAACACTATTTATAAAGATTTATCTAAGCAAATCTCACAGAATGTAAAGACCAGGAAAAAAAAAAACTGGTTTGCTTTGCCTGTCTCATTTTTGGTAACAATGCCCAAGTTTGCCTGCACTGTAGCAGGATTAGAGTTCAAGGACTGCTGCCTGTGTCTGGACTGTAATATGCTAACATCAGTGATGCACAGGATTAGGACCAAGATGTAAATTTTGTTAGAGATAATTACTAAAAACAAAATACATCAAAACAAACAAAATGAAACAGCCCGAACTTTAAAACTTACTTAGAGGAAGTTTATAAAACTTTTCAGGTTTAGTATTTAGTATTATCAGAGGTTTAGTGTTTTATAACATTTTCAACATTTTCTGACCTGGACTAGTTAAGACTCAGTTATGTTTACATGAATGGGCTGTATATATGTACATACACAAACATATATAGCATGCTCATATATATATGCATGTCTCAGATATATTAACACTAATGTGCTGTATATATCTACACACACTTATGTGTGTTGCTTGTTCATGTGTATGTAAATGCACACATAAGTACATATAAAGATGATATTTGGGGTTTTTTGTACTTTTTTTTGATTTGGAGATTTTTGTTTGTCTTTTTTGATTTTTCCTTTTGAGACAATAGAGCTCAGTCTAGTCTAGGAATCAATATGTAGATGAAATTAACCTTAAACTTCTGGTCCTCTGAGTGCTGGAGTTATATGTGTGTATGTGTATGTGTATGTGTATGTGTTTGTTTGTGTGTGTGTGTGTGTGTGTGTGTGTGTGTGTGTGTGTGTGTGTGTGATACTTACTCAGGCTCCTGCTCAGTTCTATTCACTAGTAAGGCCCATACCCAGAGCTTCACATATGCTAGGTGAGTATGTGAACTTAGCCACACCCACACCCAAGCTCCTTACACTTGGGTTTTATTAGTCCAGCATTAGATATTGTCTTGAATTTGGTGGTTTAACATAAAGCCTTTAAACATCAGACAGTGTGTGTTCTCTGAGGTTTGGGAAAGAGAGATTGGTAATAGTTCACTCAATGGTGAGCCACCAAATCTATTTACATGTGCAGAGATCTTGCCATTTATTTTCACATGTTTGGCTAACTCATAGCACTACTCATACAAATTTTAAGATATGCAGTTTAGGGAATATTTTCTGTTTGGAGCTGCAAAGTTATTTCTGGTTCTTGTCTACCTAAGAATTTGAAACGTAGTACTTTATACTAAAGAAACTTCTGGTCACATTTACAGGAAACAGTATACATTCTTGTTATTGACAATTTTAAGACCCTGATCATCTCTTATGTACTTACAGCATTTTGTTCCTTTTTCTATTTTGTCCACTGTTGATGACTGCACTTATCTCTGTTACCATAGATGCCTACCCGTTCTGTGTCCATTTGAACATGAATACTTTATTGTACATGCAGGGTGTCACCGCCTGCTTGTATGCACACACACAGCCTTGCTCCAGGTTACACTGTGCAAACACACACAAACTCAAAACATTTGTTTATGAGAAGACAGCAGCTTGGAAGAGTAGAGACCTTCTCCGCTAATCCTTTAAAATCATCTCAACAGCTTTCAAAGAGGATTCACAGAAAGAAGAAATATGTGTGATGTGAACGATTATTTGACACTAATGGAATATGCTACATGTGATATGAAGGACTATAAGAAGTGCGTGCAACATGCTACACGTGTCCTTGGAGTGGCTGTGCACTATAAACCATACTGCTACAATGCATGAATATGTTGAGCTTCATGCCATATAATATCTGTTATCTTTGTAAGCATTTATCCTATTTTACGTGTGTGAGTACTTAGCCTGAATGTATGTATGTGCACCACACACATGCCTGGCGCCACCAGAGGTCAGAGGAAGACATCAGATAACCCGGAACTGGAGTTAGAGATGGCTGTGAGCCACCATGTGGGTGCGGGGAACTGAACAAGTGATCTTAACCACTGAGCCATCATCTCTCTAGCCCCTAACTTCCCTTTAAATCCAATTTAAATAGTAGCTCTGGAAATAGGTAAGTGCATAGATTCTCCCTGTTAGCATCACTGTGATTATAGTTTGATATAAAGAACAAAATATCATCTAGTTCTTATTCTCTGACTTTTATTATTATTATTATTATTATTATTATTATTATTATTATTATTATT
>NW_026585797.1:22579158-22613238 GCF_907164565.1 Psammomys obesus
TTATTATTATTATTATTATTATTATTATTATTATTATTATTATTATTTACAATGTATTCACTTTGTATCCCAGCTATAGCCCCCTCCCTCATCTCCTCCTGGTTCCACCCTCCCTCCTACTTCTCCTCCTATGCCCCTCCCTTAGTCCACTGATAAGAGAGGTCCTCTTCCCCCACTATCTGACCCTAGCCTATCAGGTCTCATCACTGCCTGGATCCTCTTTTTCTGTAGCCTAATAAGGCCACCTTGCCAGGGGGAGGTGGTCAAAAAGCAACTCAGTTCATGTCAGAGACAGCCCCTGCTCTCCTTGCTAGAGAATCCCCATGGAGACTCAGCTGTTCATGGGCTACATCTGAACAGGTGGTCTAGGTCCTCTTCTCGTGGTCGTTGGTTGATTCCTCAGTCTTGAAGGCCCCGTGGACAGATTTTTTGGCACTGTTTGTCTTCTTTTAGAGTTCCTATTTCCTCCAGGTCTCTCTGTCTCCCCCTTCTTTCATAAGATTCCCTGCATTCTTACCAAAGTTTGGCTGTGAGTCTCTGTATCTGCTTCGATATCCTGGTGGGTAGAGTCTTTCAGAGGTCGCCTGTGGAAGGCTCCTGTCTTGTTTCCTGTTTTCTCCCACTTTCAACATCTATCCTGTTTGCCCTTCTGAATGAGGATTAAGCATCTTCCTTAGGATTCTCCTTGTTTAGCTTCTTTAAGACTATAGATTTTAGTGTGTTTATCCTATATTATATGGCTAATATCGACTTATAAATAAGTATATACCATGTGTGTCTTTCTGCTTCTGGGTAACTCAGGATGATCTTTTCTAGTTCCATCCATTTGCCTGCAAATATCATGATTTCCTTTTTTTTTTTTTCTTAATTGCTGAGTAATATTCCATCATGTAAATGTGCCACACTTTCTGTCTCCATTCCTCTATTGAGGGACATCTAGGTTGTTTCCAGATTCTGGCTATTACAAATAAAGCTGTTATGAACATAGTTGAGCAAATGCCCTTGTTGTATGGTTGAGTATCTTATGGATATATGCCCAGGAGTGCTATGGCTAGATCCTGAGGTAGCACTATTCCTAATTGTCTGAAAAAGCACCAGATAGATTTCCAAAGCGGTTGTACAAGTTGACATTCCCACCAGCAATGAGGAGGGTTCCCCTTTCTCCACATGCTCCCCAGCATGTGTTGTCACGTAGTTTTTAATCTTAGCCATTCTGATGGGTGTAAGGTGGTTGCTTTGATTTGCATTTCCCAGATGACTAAGGACGTTGAGCATTTCTTTAAGTGAGTCTCTGCCATTCAATATTCCTCCACTGAAAATTCTCTGTTGAGCTCTGTACCCCATTTTTTAATTGGATTAGTTGGTTTGCTGACGTTTAACTTCTTGAGTTCTTTATATATTCTGGATATTAGCCCTCTGTCAGATGTACACTTGGTGAAGATCTTTTCCCAGTCTGTAGGCTGTCGTTTTGTTCTGATGACAGTGTCCTTTGCTTTATAGAAGCTTTTCAGTTTAATGAGGTATCATTTATTGATTGGTGATATGAGAGCCTGTGCTGTTGGAGACAGAGGTCTGTCACTGGGGTTGCAACCCAGAGGTTGAGAACTGCTGATCTACATGCAACTTTTATTTCGTTCCCCTTTTCTCACACAGGATGCATGCCCAGTGGCTGTTATGGATTTGGGGAGAAAATGACCTTTCCTTTTGGCCCTACCTACTGGACTATTATAGGCCCATATCATCAAGAGGATGCTCCCTTCCCAAGGCATTTGTCCTGCATAGTGGGATAAACTCTCCACACCAAAGCAACTTATAGCACCAACATAAGGTTTAAATTTTAATATAAAAAAATACAATGCCCCAAGTGTGGGTTAGGCATGAGTAAACGTTTGCATGAGTCAGAGGTGGCGGATGTTGTTAGAAGACATCATACAGTTTAACATTTAGAGGAATGAATGGAAGTCCCCTCACATTTTAATTTTAGTAGTATATTCTGCTTTTCAGAAATCCTGCTGCTAATTAACTTAGAGTAGGAAGTCAGGCTGCCAGCTGTTCTTAGCGGGAAGGTGGGTGGAGAGTTACGTGGAGGACACGTGGGATCTAGCCACACTGTTTCTTAATGGGGATGTTCTCTGCACCGCTATATTCACCTTCTACCAAGGTACTGTTCTCATTTCTGGAGTGTACAGCCCTCTACTTCAAATTACAAGGACATTATAAAGTTTTCCGTAAATAATGTTTTTTGAGGTTTTTTTTTTTTAATGAAAATAATCAAACAAAATCTACTGCCAATATGAAACAACAACCCTTCTCCAAGCATCACATGGCTTAGCGTTTCCTTCACTCGGCATATCATCTGCAAGGACATAAATTCTTTTCCTGTTGAGAACTGAAAAGATAAGATGCAACAACTTGAAAATTAATAAGACTTTGTTCCTCTCCTACTACTGCAGATACCTGCATTGTCTGAGATACTTAACGTCTGGCATGGCAAATTTGTTTGTCATGAAGCCACTAGGACAGTAGCACAATATCCCAGTGTCTTATATTATTCCTTCCTCAGAGGAAAAAATCAGCTTCATATATTGTGTACCTTGCCTCTTCCTTGGGGGATGCTTCCTTCTTTTATCGATCTCTTAAAAGCATCACAAGAAAAGTGGCCAGTGCCTATGATCCTCTGTAACACTCATCCTGCTAGATAGTAAAAGAAAGGTACAAAAGCACAACTTCTGAATCAAGATTCCATTCAGGCAATTTAAGGAGAAAAGTGGCATTTTGTTCTTTTCTTCTGCCAAAGGACATCCAAACTCTCTTTAACATACATTAGTTTTGGTTTGGTTTTTTTTTTTTTTTATTGTCAGTAGTGTTCACCACAGAAAGGCTGCATTTTTAAATGAACCCAACTTTTTTTTTTTAATTAAGAAAGTAGGTATTTATTATTTAAATGTCAGCATAAAAGACTTGACCCAAGGCTGCTTACGTGCGGAGTTTCCTGGCTGGCTGACATCTCTCCTCTCCTTTAGTATATCAGATGCTGAACGAGTCAAAAATGGGAATCCCATATAGAATCTTTGGCATTTGAAATGTACATGGTTCTTAAGTTCTGCTGTGGATGTGGAGACAAAGCAAACATTACATCACCTAAGACTGTTTTGATTAGAAAAGAAAAGTGCAAGAGGTGAAGGTTTGTGGAAAGCAAAGAGAATATTGGGCAATCTATAAGATCAACATGCAAAAGGCAACAGATTGTGTGACTCCAGTTATATCAATAAGAACTTCGCATGTTTCCTTGTCTTGGGTCTGCTTTCCTCTGTCTGACCTTATGATCTTCACTTTTACTGTTGCCCAGAGAAGTAGCTCTTAACAGCTCTAGAATAAGTGACTGACCTGCAGCAAGCTCAGTGGAATGAGATTTTCCTTCTCAAAATGTAACTGTGGGACTGCCTCTGCAAGAGCAGTGAATTTTTTATGTTTCCCCTCTAAATAATGTTCCATGGGCACAGGAATGAAATACTATTGTTGACATCTAGATCTACATTAGTTGGTTGTCGTTTCAAACTACAAGGCAAAGTAGTAATCAGCAAAGTTGCTTGAAGGAGACATAAGGAAAAGAATTTTGTATGAAAAAAATAAAATAAAACAAAATAAAAATCAGCTGATTGGGGAGTCAAAAATAGTAGAAAAACAGTTGTAGATATATTCAAATAAGTATTTTAAGATATAATCTTAACTTCATAAGTAAAATAGAAAAAAGCATGAATATACCAATGGTGAGTCAGGTACTGCCAGCTTTGCTGTTAAGTCCTGGGCCCATGGAGGTTAATGTGCCCAAGTCAGCTGGTCCAGAATGCTTTCCAACAAAAACACTGATCTGCTTCTGCAAGCCACACCCTGGTTCCAATTCGACTTCTGGAATTCACACATATCGCAAATCCCAAATTCAACTTTAATTCTACCACCTCTTTATCATTCCATCAGTGATTCTTCAAGCCTTTATAGAAAGTCAAAGAGAGTTTTCTGTGGACTGGAAAAGAAAACATAAGGACAGAGTATGAGTATACACTAAATATACTCAAGAAAGAAAGTCTATACATCATTTCAAAAGAATAGACGCAGTCTCCTTCAGGGGTCTATTAGATAACATACTACAGTGACATGGTAATAACAGAGGGTTTTGGCACTGTATGGAGTATTTTGCTAAGAGACTAGGGGAAAGCATAGTCTTTGATAATCTGGCTAAAAATAACCTAGCAATTAGATGCTTTCCACGGAGCTCTGAAAGGAAAGATGGTGGCCTCTCCTTCACAAAGGACTTTTAGAGACTGAAAGAGTGATTCTTTTAGGTTAGTCTGAATGCTGTTGGGCAGAAGTCAAGGAAAGAGACAGTTTCTAAGCTTTCCTGGCCTATGATTCAGACAGTCAAACTGCTCAGTGATGGGATAATCTACAACCCAATTGTTACATGAGACAGCTGGGGACGGGCTAAGTGAAAAAATAAAAGACAAATTACAGGGTAAACTCTTAGACTGCTGGAAGATGGAGTCTTTTATCCAATTTTACCTGTTGTTTTGCTATTTTACTAGTTGTTATATGGTAGATTCTCTTTGGGGGAAAAAAGAATAACTTACACTATGAACTATTGTGAAAATAAAATGCTCTATAAAGTTCATGTGATAGTGTCTTTATTTCTTCAGGGATCCAAACATCCTAAGCTTTTAGGCTTGCCTGTGCTTTCCTAACATTAGACTTTCTCTGCTAAAGGCTTTCTTTCATCATGCTCTAGAGTTTCTTTCTCTTTTTTTCTCCTGAGGGTTAGAGTTTTTATGTTTCCTCTTTCTGTCAAGCCTGGGCCCATTTCCACTTTTCTTTTTTGAAGCTATAAGTGAAGTTTGGCTTTACTCTACACTGGTGTTCTGTTCAGGGATTGAGATTGCTACTGGATTGGGAGTTTTCCTTGTAGGTCATTAGAGAACGGTAATGGTAACTAATTATTTTCTCTTTTCATTTGAAAAGACTTGGCAAAACTGTCATTTGGTCTTGTTATTAGGTGATATTTTAGTTCCATCTTCATCTGTATGGGTCATTTTACAGGTTTTGCTAAAATTACACTGCTATTAACTTTGTAACATAAAATTCAGTATGCCTTACATCATTCTTATAGTAAGAAGAACTTATGTCTTATCAACTTCCTTGAACCACAAGCTAACGTCTTAACTGTCCTGTAAATACTTAGAAGTGATAATGATGTCTTACTGTTCCATGTGCTATAAGCTTGTGGCATAGTGTCCACTACACAGCAGGTGATCAATAAATTCTCAATGCCTTACAGGAATTGAGAAATAAATGAAGAAACAAAGACATCGAGTGCATGGTACACAAAATATTGTAACCATTTGTTTAAAAAAATGAATACAAAATATGTAGTCTGTATACAGAATTCATATTCAATTATCAGTGTATGATATAAATACTGTGCAGGAGATATGAGAATATTGGCAAGATTCAAAGGAAAAATGGAAAGGACTGTCCAATGGGTTATCATTGGTACAAAACAATTAAACAAATAGGGACAACTAAGTGAGGTGTAGGATGAAACTAGCAAACCTAAATTTAAAAAAATTCAGAAAGGAATTGGGTAGACATTCAAATAATGTCTGCAGCCTCAGATGAGAAGGAAATCCTGATTTGGGGATGGCAGCTCCATGCTTTCCAGAGTTTTATGAAATAAAATTAATATCATCACTTGCAGCCTTGAGGAACCTAGTTCTTCATACAGTCTCTGTGTATTTGGTCAGTGTTAGGTCACAAGGAATATCCTAATTTTCCTGTGACCCCGGTCCAGAGATGGTAAGATTCCTGATGTACCTTAAGAATGAAGGCAAAGCACTAAGGGCTACACGAACATCCAAGTCAACATCCTGCCAGTCGTCTGTTGTGGTTTCTCTATGAGATATTCACATCGGCTCATGTGTTAAACACAGGGTCCCTGGATGGCAATAATCTCTTAGGAGGTGATGTCATTCTTGGGAAGTAGAGCCCAGGTAAAGAAAATGTACTGGAGGAGAGGGCATTGATACAGACACCCCCACCACTGAGCTACCTTCCCCAAGGCCCTGCACACAATGACAGACTGTGCACCCTCCAACAGTGAGCCAGGATAAACCTTCCTTCTCCTAGGTGTTTCTTCTCAATATTCTGCCATAATGAAGAGAGAATTAATGAATAAAATGTTATGGTCTTCTTCAAACATGAGTTTCTATGTTGTCTTGGATGGGTCATATTTCTTCCATAAAAATGTGAACTCTATACTTTTCAAGGTTGTTTTCTTTTTATATAAAATATGTGAACAAGTAGAGTTCTTTCATTTTTTTACATTTATTTAGTGTGTGTGTAGTGTGTGTACTTGCTATGGACTACGTGGAGGCCAGAGGACAGCTTGTCGGAGACTATATTTTCTTTCTATCATGTGAGTCCTGGTTATTAAGCAAACTCAGGCCATCAGGCTTGGCAGCAAGCACCCCATCAGCTGAGCCACATTGCTGGCCCTGAAGTCTTGATCATATGAAAATTGCTAGAGTCATTGTATTTTTTTCTCATAACTGCTGAGTATATTATCTAGAAAGAAACAGCCGTTACTCGTAAGCATATTACCAGTAAGCTTTTAATTGATGACAAAGCTTCATGTGGTACAGTATGTCACGGCTTCTTGTTGCATACACTCTGCCTGGCATGTAGCATTAGTAGGTAACAGCATTCCAGCCTTCACATTAGGTAACAAATCACCTTAGAAATCTCACTCAACCAGGTGTGGTGGTGCACACCTTTAAGCCCATCACACAGAAAGCAGGCAGATCCCTATGAGTTCAAGGCCAGCCTGGTCTACAAAAGCAAGTTCCATAACAATTTCCTATTCAAAGAATTTGTATACGGAATGCTTAATTTTATTGTGGCTTACCTTTGAGCTGGAGAAAGGCTTAAGTTTTTCAAATTAGTTAACAGTCCAAACTGTTCCTCAGTTAGAAAAAGCCATTTATCAATTGCAATCCAGAAACCTGTCATTCCAACTCAGCCCAATCTGGCCAAAAGAAAAAAGAAAAAAATTCAAAGTGTTATTTCCTGCATTTGAAAGAACTTTTTGATAGAAATACATGAAAAAAAAAAGTCAGTATAAGGCATTTAAGGCAGACATGGAGATACACGTTTTTAATCAGACCACTTCAAAGGCAAAAGCTGGGGCTTTTCTGTAAGTTCCAAGCCAGCTGCATCTACATAGTCAGGGCTACAAAGTCAGACCCTATCCTCGGAAAGGAGTTGGAGGAGATTTAATAACTAAACATTGCTTGAGATTCTTAAACTCTTCAAACAAAATATGGTAAATACCACCAAAAAAGTATTTCAAACAACTGAGTCCAGAAAATTCTTGGATGCGTAAGGAGGGAAAGGTGTGAAGTTGAGGATCATCAGCATTCTACCTGTCGTTGCAAAGCGCGCCTTTGTTCTGCTGAAAAATAGTCCCTTGTTGTACTGAGGAGGATGCTTCAAAGGAGACATACTGAAGACGGATATTGTCCAATGCGGCTATGCACGAGGCGGTGCTTTTAAAATGATTTTCAGCAGTGTGATAAGGCTTTCATATATCTATAACTTTGTTCTGCTTCCAAAAATACTATATAAACGTAGAACGAAATATTGAGTTCCAAAAAAAAAAAAACTACATGATATTAGATTTGATGCAGAAAAACAAAACAAAATGTCCTCCGCTGCAGGTTTAGCTCGGTGCAATTATGCAGTCAGAAACTGTCCAAAATGAGGCTGTGACACAAAGAAATCTGACTATCACAAATTGTCCAAAATGAAGTTACAACATAACGAAATCTTACTATATCTTTTTTTTTTCTTTCTGTCCCAGGCTTCAGGTGTCACACAGGTAAAACAGTCATTCTACCATCAAGCTCCAGCCGCTCGACCCTACCGTCTCTTTGCCAACCTTGTTATCAAGAGCCACCTTTAAGATAATTCTATTTCTGCCAGCTGTCACCTCTCCTAATGTCTTAGCATCCTTTTTTTTTTTCTTTCGCAGTGAGAGAATACTCTGGCAGAAGGAACTCAAGAGAGAAAGGAATTGTTTTGTCTCAAAGTTCCATCCTGTTGGGGAAATCAGGTTAGCAGAGCTCGAAGCAGCTGGTCATGAACGCATGCGTGGTAAACTTTACCTGGCTTTCTCCGCCGATGTATACAGTCCAGAACCCTGCCTAGGGAATGGTACCACCCATGATGTGTTGGCTCATCCCACCCCAGCTAACATAATCAAAACAGGTTCCCACCGAGAGAGGCCCTTCTCACAGGTAATTCTCTGAGGTCAGTGAAATGAAGCATTTCTGCCTAGTGTATTTACAAGTCTTTCTGGTTTCCACACACGGCTGCTGTGTTTGAGAGTCTAAAGCAGAAGATCAAACATCCTAATGTCTTTAAATGTGAGAGGCAGTGATAATCATACTGAGTTGAAAACAGCTTTTGCAAAATTTCACTTGTTTCAAACGTGTGTCCTTTCGGTATTACATCAGCTTGCTCTATGTATTTCTTCCTCGCCCTGCCAACAGGCTTTCCCCATCATTTTAATAGCTTTCTTTTCAAGATTTACATCTTGTTTTACCTTCTATAGTGTCATATTTTCAAAACCTCATCTCTATCCATTCCAACCTGTCCTTCCTATTTGAACATCCTTCATCCCAAGGTGCCAAACAGCTTCCCACAAAAATTTATATACATCATTACTCAGACTTGACCCTACTTGTCATAACTCCCGTTAATACAGTTTTTAAAAGAAGGCACAAATAATATTCACATCATAGTAGTCTGTCACCAAGATGAAACAGCTATAGTTCAGAACTTCAAGTCTGGGGCCCATGGTTTATGTCCCTACAGTACTATGTACACATAACTGAAAATCAATGGGAAGTTAATGGAAAACAAATACCACAGGGAGACTCAGGCACTGCCCATAACATTCTTACAGAGCAAGAGAGAAAACATTTGGAGCAAATGGCCAAAAACAAGTTCTGAAAGTTGAAGAAAAAATGGATCGGTTGTTTTTTATGATGCTTACCTTGAGGGAATCTATAACTTGACTTTGGGTTCAATATGGTTCTGCTTCCTCATATTAAAAAAGAAAAAGAAAAGAGCCTGTTGGGAAAACCTTGAGAGAAGCACCCTGATTAGGACAATTCACCAGGCATACTAGAAGTTTCGTATATCTTTTCATTCTCTGAGTTATAAGAAACGAGCTCTGAAAGGTCTGGGTATTTTCTAACATCATGAATGGAATGAACAACTAAAATACAAATCGCTCTGCTCGCTCGAGATTGATCCGGACCCTGACACACCTATAACCAGAAAGGCAGAATAGCTCCAGCCTCTTCAATACTCCCATTGACTAAAATGCTGTTCTTTAGAAATCAGTGAAATGAGTTCTGATAGAAAGTGCAGCCTGGCTGGTGATACAGGCTATAATCCCAGATACTCAAGAGATGGAAGCAGGGAAATTACAAATTCAAAGTCTGCCCTGCCCCTTGGCAAGAGGCCGTCTTAAAATAAAAACTTATAAAAGGTGGAGCTAGAGCAGAGTGGTGGAGGAAAATGGGAAGCCCTACATTCACTCTCTAGAACTACCAAGAAAATCAATTGTCAATGACAAATGGATTGTGTATAAGCATTTGCTGAGTATTTCATATGTGCATAAGCTTGCTGTTATATATTTTAATTATTCATTCAATGATGGATAAAAGATTGTGCATACAGTGGTTAGCACCATGGATTCTAGAGTCATACTTTAAAACAGACAGACAGACAGGTTTCTGTGCCTGTTCCATCTATTTACTATATGTATATAGAGTATTTAGTCCTTTAAAGGACTTAACCCACAGTGTTTATGTAATGAAAGCAATCTAATGTTCCTCCTAGATATGTGTATAAAAAAATTCCTAATAAGGCTACCATAACAAATTAGCATACGTGGTGTGGTCTAAGAAAACACAAAATTATTATCGTAACTCCAAAGATCTGAAGTCCAGAATGGATCCCGCTGAGCTCAAAGTTAGGTAACCAGTGCATAGATTCCTTCTCCGAGGTTTCGAGAAGGCTGTCTTCTTGCCTTGGTCAGGCCACCCACACATGGCCACCAACCTCTGCATGGACAGGAAGGCCGTGCAGCTTCTTCCACACTGAGTCATTGACTCAGGTCCCCTTGCTGTCCTTTTCCACAGGGAAGACAATTGCATTGCACCCATGACAGATCGGGGAGCTTTTCCTTGACAGAAGAAAGTCAGTTGACTGGCAGCCTTAATTCTACCTGTCCTCCCCATGAAATTCTACCAATACAGTTTGTCCAAATAGCAAGGGAAAGAAATTGGGTTTTGGGGGCAGGGGAAGTGGGACTGTTATTTATCCTATTACATATTGATATTTAACCTGCTAGTGCTAACATTTTAAAGTATGCATAATAAGGTAATAAGTAGCTGGGCACGGTGGTGAACGCCTGTAATCCCAGCACTCAGGGAGGTAAAGGCAGCAAGATCTCTGTGAGTTCAAGGCAAGGCCAGCCTGGCCTACAAAGTAAGTCCAGGCCAGCAAAGGCTATGAAAAAAGACCCTGTCTCAAAAAAAAAGTGACTAATGCAATAAGAAATAAAAACATAGTAAACTCTCTACATTGTTCACTGAATGAAACAGATTATATTATTGCAATTTTTATGGATAAATATTCCTACCAAGGGCAATCAAATTTTATTACAAATAATAGGAATGTAGAAATATGTGACGGTGTGTGATTTTTAACAATAGATTCAGGTTTTGATGATCTTAAAGATAAATGATTTATCTTAATTATTAGTAAGCATGATTTAATTTTCCTTTGACCGTGAATGTCAACACTGCAACAAGAGAGTAAAGCTACACAAAGTCTGATCTGTCAGAAGAAACATTCCTTATTTTCAAAGCAGTAAGTGCCAGTGTGAACCAGCTCACAACTAAGCATTTCAGCCTTGCAATCTACTTCCCATGGGCTAGAGTTTCCCAGCAGGGCAGGGATTTTGATCAGGACTTCCTAAAAGTTGTCTTCCTGTTATCTCTTAAAATTGGTAAATGCTATGAACTCTTTTCTCCCCTTAGCCCCACCTGTCAAAGACACCCACTCACAATCATGCATACAAATTTTGAGTTTTCTCTAACCCCCTGATGGCTGTGAAATAGTTCCAGATTTCGATGGTCTTTGGAAGAGTACTCAGCCCTAACTAGGACATCTCCTTCTCGCCAAGGGTCAGGAAACACCATGGAAGAGAGAAAGAATGTGCGAATAGGAGGCTGGAGAACAATGCTGTGAAATGCTGACTGCCTGACATGAAATGGCTGTTGCATCCACGAACTCAAGTGTGGTCCTTACACAAGATAAAGCCAACAAATTGAGACAACATTCCAACTCAAAGTGGAAAATGTGCTCTGGGTGCCTGGGGGGAGTAGACAAATTAGGCTGCATGTGATCAAAAAGCATCATTTACATGTATGAAATTGTCAAATATATATATATATATATATATATATATATATATATATATATATATATATATATATTCTACTAAAAATAGCCAGGGATGGTGGCCTTTGATCCCAGCACTCTGGAGGCCGTGGCTGGTGTCTCTCTAAGTTTGAGATCAGCCTAGTCTATCAAGCAAGTTCCAGGACAGCCAGGGTTACACAGAAAAACCCTGTCTCAAAGAATAAATAAATGTTAAAATGCTCTCTCTTTTGTTCTACAACAGATATGAATAAATAACTAGATAGGGGGGGGGAAATGGAGTACTAAGGATAAAACAGCAACCAGAAATGACTCTCCCCCTCCTGTTGGATCAGTACATCACTTGTGCATGAAACTGTCTGATCTCCTCTCTTTGTTTTCCTCCTCTCTGCCTGCAGCCTTGGAGCCATGAGGCAGGCAACAGAGAGAAGAAACGCCTCACTGAGATGGTGAGAGGAAATGAATAGAAGCATTACCGTTTGCCTCACATGTAAAGTCTTCCTCCTTCAAATAGGAGGCTTCTTACATCTTCTTGTGCATTCACTGTGCCCATCTACAGAGCCACGCGGTGCATGTATTTAAGTCACAAGACTAACACATATCTCAGAAAGAAAATTAGTGTTGAAGGCATGGGAGAGAATTCGGAAACTTAAATCCGCACACTTCTATATTTCTGCTGCTTTTGTTACAAGTAATTATAAAGTGATTTTTTTTTAAATAAAAACCTGCATATCCCCTGGAATAAGCCTAGCACCTTAAATATACAGGCAAATGGTTTATTCTCTTTCTCAAAGGTCATTCCTTCCTCCTGAAACCTTGTCGATTTACTCTACCTTAGACCTTACAAGATGCCCTTCCCTCTCCTCACAGAAACAATGAAATAAATAAATATGCAGTCAGTACCACAGAGGATGCTATGGGTAAGCCAAGGGATGAGGAAGAGTCAGAAAGGAAAGAACTACTGTTGGAGTTTTAATTTTACACTAAACTATTTCAAAACCTCCTAAGCATCCCCCTCCCACTCTTTTTCTAAATACTTTCCCATACACGCATACATTACATAGTGTAAAAGTCACAGTAAATGCATCTCCTCGGCTCTTTATTTGTTCTTCCTATGGAAAACATTCAAAATCATTTCTAGCTTTGTGATTTGAGAAACTGACATTCATATATTGTGTGTGTGCATGTGTCGTGCCTGTGTCTCCACACAGCACATATATCAAGGCCAGAGGGAGATCTTCTGGGAGTCAGTATCTTTCTTCTACCATGTTGGTCCCAGGAATCCAAAGCAGGTCTTCAGTTTTGGTGGCCAGTGTCCTCGACCTCTGAGTCATCCCGTCAGCCTCAAATAGTGGGAGCCACTTCTTTTTTATGAACAAATTCCTCTGCAGCCATGGGTACACACCAAAGGTGCATCCAGCCCCTGAAGAGTCTTCACAGAAACCCCAGGCAGGCTGCTTATTTTCTCAAAGCCTACCCTCACGTCCACCATTTCCGCAGAGATCCAGACTGTCTGGAAATCTACTGTTGCCGTGGCTATTTTGACATTAGAGGGCAATCCCAGACTAAGTTTATGCACTGTCTATGTACAGGTAGAAACAAGAGAGTACCTAGAAAAGCGTGTCCTGTACTCAGAGGCACTGAGGACAGGAAGCCGAATGGAGACAGATGTTTCGTCTAAGGACAGGCCTGTAGTTAGGCACTTCAAGATTCCACACAGCCAAGGACGAAGTCAGCCTGGATGGACAGACAACCCATGGCTCGATGTCATCTCTGTGGCTACCATACCACCAAGCTTCCTCACACCCTGAACCTAGAAGCCTGTCACTGTACTCAGACCAAGATTTCCCTGCTATGTCTTTTCCTTTGAACTCAAGACTACTGCGGCCAGCCACAGGCAAGGATTTCTAGGGTGAAACCCGAACTGACTGGGCTTTCTCTCTTTCTGTGGCACTGGAGCTATTGCAAAGGTTCTAGCTGAGGGCAAGCTTAGAGCCGGGACCATAAAGATAGTCTTGAGTATCGAGTTCTACCATCCTAAGCTAAGATCCAGGCCAGTCCTGCAATTACTCCTCTTTCTTCTATCCAGTGCATGGATTCTCACAGAACACTACGATGCTGGAAGAGAAGGAATGCTGGAGAAATCAGTCCTTTGGCACCTACACTCATATTAATGAAGACTGTGCCTAGGTCTCTTGGATGCAGAATCCTCCATAGCCCACAGTCCCAGGAGGAGGACAGAGGTTACTCAGGCTCACACCAAGACTAGCAACTAGTCCAGGTCAAACTTCTTGAGTCAGTCAGACAGGACTTTGCTTAATGCCAGATCTGGCCTAGAGGCTGTATGTACATAGATCCCTTCAGTTTCTACCAAGTGCTGGTGTTGCTATGAAAACTGGTGGTACAGGACTTTAGGACAAAGCCTTTTGCCAGCTCTTGTACCTCGACTCCCCAGTCAGCGCAGTCCTGCTCCAAGCTCTGCAATACAAGGCTGAGGAGAGAAAATGGTTATAATTAGCATCTTCCAGGGACAGTTGTAGCAGCTCAACCCTGCCTGGCAGTAAAGCCAGTGGGGCTTTGCAAAAGACTTGTTTCCTTTAGTTAGTTGGGCCTAATACTAGCTAAAGCCTAAATTTAGTTCCCCATTTCTCCCACAAGAGGAGGGAGTTAGAGGTAGGGAGAGGTAACACCTGTCTTTCCTTCCTGCTGTCTACAATAGTATTTCCATTTTGTTATATTAAAAAAAAAAAAGGCACTCTTGTCTCTCACCTGGCTTTCATACCTCTTATAAAGATAGTCTTGTGTAGCTATTCACTTTGGTATCTCTGTGGATAACAAATAGAGAGTTTTATTTAGCAGCCATCTTGTTCTGCCTACTCCTGATGAAATCAGGAACTAGTTTCATAATAAGAAAGAAATGAGAGACTACATAGCACTCCAATACATCTGGAAATATAAAGTATTTTAAAATCTAGCAAAAGATATAAGTTAATGTCTTCAGTTCTCTGAATTAAAGATTAATTCATGTGAAGGAACTGAAGCAGAAAACAAACAATAAACATAAACATTAATGGTTTTCACTGTGTAAGTAAGAATTTATAGATAATCAAATATAATCAAAATAAGAAAGTCAAGACCAAAGGGGAAATAGTAACAGATAAATGATATTGAAAATCTTTGAGATTATAAAAGAATTCATACAAACGAGAGGAAATACTAGTAATGCATCCAGCCGTTCTTAAATCACAACTGAAGTTATAACGTTCACAATGAAACTCATCTCTGAAATTTAAAATGATTTTAAACAATTGAAGCATACTCCACTACTTAGTTAGAAGAACAACTCTTCTGACCATCAGTATTTGCGAATAAAGAGTTTTGGAACTTTCAATTCACATGACTAACTAGCAAAGATTACACCATGGCCAGAATAAGTTAGCTGTGCAATTCTGGCTAAAAGAGGCATTTGGGAAGGAACCACATCAAGGAAAAGGATCCCAAGAGGGGCAGGCCCACAGCCAGTGTCCCACAGTGTCCAGAGGAGAAGAGTTACCTCAGCTGGCCAGTACTTTCTTGCTGGCATGAGAAATTGGTGACAATGGGAGGTATCCTGAGACTGACAGATATCAGCGCCCGGCATTTCCCTACTGATGTCGTCATGTCAGATGTGGTGTATTCCTTGGCAAATTGCTGAGATGTCCTTGGTAGAAGGCTATATTCTCCTGGCCAGAGTAGAAAAGGAAAGAGCTGTACCAGGAAAGACGCTCAAAAATCTTCATAAACTCATTCTCCCTCCAGCCTTTAGCTACATCCTGATTAATGAATCTCTGTAAGGAAACTCTCTGGTGATGAAAATGAACAATCTCTAATAATAGTCTCCACCTGGTGGTCACACAGACGGTCCAGCAACAAAACCAAAAGCTAGGAAGCCAGGAAAGGCATGGATATGGAAGATGAGAAGTTGGTAGGGATGGAGGAGATTATCAAGAATGGGCGGAAAGTAGCCAGAGTGCATCATACACATAAATGGAACTGCCAAAGAACTAACAAGCAACAGCAAAAAGAGCAACCCAAGTACACTGGAGGAGGGAGAGGAAGAGTCACAGAGCTCTCTCAGGACCAGGAATAGTTCCTACTCTCAGCAGTCAAGAGTGGAAAGCACAACTGTGGACAGAATATGCATATACACACATAATGTGAAAAAAAATAGCTGCCAGGATCCTTCATAAAAGAGATTAAAAACGAGACCCAGAACAAGCAATCTGTTTTGAGGTAACGTCACCATGTGCCAGAACAAATCTCAAAAACATTTATAGTAATATGAAAACATCTAGCTCCAACAAGATGAATTTCATAAAATCTGCCGTAGGGATGGGAAAAGCACAGGGAAGTAAGATTCATAATGAGTACAAACATACATCAAAACTGGCTCCAAAATTACAGAGATGATAGAAAGCGGAAACAAAGCAATAAATCAGTTAATACAAAACAGGGCAAGAGCTGGAACACTAGAAATAGAGATATCCATGATAAAAAAAAAAGAAAGAAAGAAAGAAAGAAAGAAAGAAAGAAAGAAGAAAGAAAAAGAAAAAAAGCAAACTAGAGATGGACACCAGCACAAAAACCTCAAAACCTTCCACAAGTTCCACACAGCAACTATCAGGAGAGAAAAAAAACCACAGCCTTGGAGCTGGAGAAAAGTTTCAGCAGTTAAGACCACTGGCTGCTCCCGCAGGCGCCCCAGGTTCAATTCCCAGCCCTCACATGGTGGCTCAGAGCTATCTACAACTTCAGTCCCAGTGAAATTCAACAGCCTCTTGTGGCCTGCATAGGCATTAGATGCGTGTTGTGCACATGCAAACACCCAAATACACATTAATAAGTATTGCTTGCTGTTTCTATATAGTACATAGCAATTACGAGCCAGAAAGAACAAAAAAAAAAAAAAAAAAAAGATCATTGTCCTTCATCAAGACTGAAATAACTGTTCTCTGAAAGAACTGTGTTGTAGACCGGGAGTCAGCATTCATAACAGACATATTTGATAAAGGCTAAACTTTATATCATATTCAATAAGCATATGAAACATTTAAACATTATCAACCAATATGAAACTAACACTGATATCACTAAACACCTAGCAAAAATTAACATTTTTATTAATATTGTGGGCAAGGTTTCAGGCTGTGTTCCCAGGTGCCATTTTGGGGGGGCCTCTGATGAAGCAGAACATCATAAACAGCAGACTGTGGGGCTGGCAGGACAAAGCTTCTCATCTTAGTAGCCAAAAGGCAGAGAATGAGCAAGGGAAGCATCCAGAGACCGTCTTCCCATGGCATGTCCTCGATGATCTGATATGATCCCACATCCTAAGAGTTTCAGCACCACTGGATTCAGCAATACAGTAGTCCACTGATGAACATATCATCCTTATGACCCAGTCACACAGTGATACCAGATAGGGACTAAGCCTTCAACCACAGACCTCTGGGGAGATGCTTTACATTCCAACCACAGATAAAACTAGTTAGTCCTCGCAATGTGAATTAAAGCGAGGACTCAGAAATCTCACATAAGATTGGCATTAGTTTCTCCTCTTAGTAGCCAATGTAGAAAACAGGTACAATTAGAACTGACCCAAAAATTCAGGCTTTAAACACCCGAAGTTTGTACTGGTAATGACATCACATGAGACTACACATGAGAATTGGGAGGAGTTCATGATCCAGTGACTTAAGCACAGCAAGTCAATTCTGATTTACAGATATGTCCAACAATCCTGCAATAATCCAACAATCCTGTCTATGTTTCAGTCCCCAAGTGTAATGGGCCTTAAGGCAGATAGAGAAAGAAATCTTCCTTGCAGTTAGAACTGTTGCTTCTATTTGTTTTTGTAAAAGAGCGCTCCAGAATAAACAATGGATAATAGCTAGGATTTTGAAAGAACCAACATAAGGGACAGATAATAAAAAGTAATGAACAAACGTGAATGAGTAAGAGTTTGAAAATGTGCTTCAAGTTACTGCTCACACACAGACATCTCCTGCAGAGCACTTTCCCAACACCGAAACGGAGATAGATCTTTGTAGAAGCAAAGGACCCTTTCTGTAGCATCCAGTACAGATGCTGCACATTTTCCTAATATACACAGCTTTCCCTTCAACAAGTTTATTCTTGCTACCACAATTGCTAGCTACCTAACATACTGACTCAATTTATTGGCTCCATTCCCCAAGCAATCTGCAAACCAAGTTGACTATTTCCATCATAGAAGCAGGAAGAACATGTTTCACCAAAACAAACATAAGATATTAATGGCCTTCCCTGGGTGCCTTGCTTTTGTATTAGCCACTAACTGGAGGCTAAAGGAATTTATGATATTCTCTGATGATAGCCACCCAACTTTTCTTGCGGCCAGAGAACTCGTGCACTGTCCAGGAATGATAGAAAGGCCCACACCCATACAATTTATTGCTCTTATCATATACCACATCAGCTTGAGTCGGCTTGCCTGAGACAGCTGTGGAGAGAGACTGCATTGCGGTGCTGGCTGACTAATGTAATAGAGTAGCAATAGCTTATTTGGAGTGTACTATCCTGCAAGATTTTATATATCCTCTGAACTCTCAGCCAGTATGATGCTGTCTTTTCCCCAAAGCCAGATCACATAGATCAAAAGATGAAGGTCTGTTACCCTAAAGTAGCCAATCACAAGAATTTGGGTTCCTCTATCCAATATTTTAGCTCTGTCGGCTTGGATATTTTGTTTCTAAAAACTGAAGAAAACTTGCAGGTTAAATTCTACCTTGTAACTGAGTTCTTTATAGCATCAAACCACTGGGAAAGGAAGGGTTTCCTGAACTAACTACAAGGATAATGGTGCTGATTAAAACAACAGCCCCCCAAAAACAAAAAACAACAAAAACCTACTGCCACCTAAGAAAAGTAGGACTCAAGGAATTTTTGGAATTGCCTCAGCATTCATGTGTCTAGTGTCAGAGGCTAATAAAGGAATATCCAACCCATTAAAGGCAAGGCTTTTATTCCTCTGGCCTTTAAAACTTAAGTTTTACATGACCTCATCAGGTAAAAATCAAGACCAGACAAGGAGAGTGCTTATTGAAGAGGAAAGGAATGAATAGTAAGAGGAAGAAAGTAGATAGAGATACTAATTATGGCATCTTACTCATTGGCAGAAATAAGGCCAATGGGCATAAAGTTCACTTTTCTTCCTTACTTATGAAATATATATTTGTAGGTATTAACCACATTTTGCTATTCCTTATCTTCTATTATAAAGTAACGTAGTCAGGGTAAGCCTTACGCTTCAGTCTGTAAGCTATATGATATCAAAGAAGAACTGGAACCGAGTTGGCAAAAAGAAGGGACACCACCCAAAAACAGTGACTTACAGAACTTCACATGCAGTTCGTGAAGAGGTGTAACATGGTTGGAGAAGATGTGGGAACACCACACCACACCCCTTCTGAACATGAGCATGGGGGCTGAGGTTGGTCAGCATTTTAGATAATGCCAGGTGGACTCTTAGATTGACAATAGTACTGCCTATCTTTTATATTTTGTCTGCTTCAAAGAAAGCATTCCTGACTTTCCATTGTCCAGAATCCCTTTAGGTGGCTGGCTACAGACTGAAGTGAATATTGACAAGCTAGCACAAAAAGAAACAAGGTAGCAAAGACAAAAGGGCAATTCTTTTCTGGAGGCAACCAAATGCACAGGCAGACATCATGAGATGCTGCGTGGGGAACTCCACATCAGACACCACGGGGTCTCACACAGAACGACTCATAACCACCTCTTAGAGATTCTTGAGAACTATAAAAGCTTCCACATGACCCTTTAAGAATCCCTTCTAACTCTGTTGCCCGCTCTTTGATCACTTTGCCCTGACCCTTGTCAGGCCACAGAGGAAGAGGATGCAGACAGTCCTAATGAGACTTGATAGGCTGGGATCAGATGGTAAGAACAGAGCGCTCTACTTTCTGAGGACTAGGGAAGAGGAATAGGAGGGAAGTAGGAGGGAAGGTAGGACCTGGAGAAGAGAGAGAGAGGTTTTCAATCATTGCATAAAGTGGATAAAAACCTGTGATCACCAATAGTAACCGCCTGCACAAAGGGCTGGGAATTAAAAAAGAGAACACGAAGAAGTGACACCAAGACAGTGCTCTGATCAAGGCGCCATCTTTATTACAGAGTAAATCACTTATATAGGTTTCCAAGTAAACATATCCAAGCAAAACAGGAAACTTAACCGAGCAAAACAGGAGCTTAACTAGGCAAAACAGGAGGCTTAACTGAGCAAAACAGGAGGCTTAACCAAGCAAAACAGGAGGTGTCTGCTGAAAACAACAAGAATAGCGAGCCAGCATGATTTGCATGCACGTGGCCATCTCAGGTCCAATGGAATGGCTACCTTAAAAAAAATGTAAATTAAAAAAAAGAGTTCCTTCTAAGCCACTTGAGGTGGCTCAGGCCTGTAATCCCAGCACTTGCGAGGCAGAGGCAGAAGTCGACCAATCTCTGTGAATTCAAGGCCAACCAGGTCTACAAAGCAAATCCAGGTCAGCCAAGGCTACACAGGGAAACCCTGTCTCGAAAAACCAAAATAATAATAATAATAATAATAATAATAATAATAATTCCCATCTCTAGGCTGATGGGTCAGTGGTTAAGAGTATGTACTGCTTCTGGTTTTCAGCACTGACATCCTGTAGCTCAAACTGTCTGTAACTCCAGCTCCAGAGGATCTAGTACCTTCTGTGGCCTCTGCAAGCACCTACATGTTCATGCACATACTACTCACATACATTATCCCATACGTGTGCATGAACATGAACATCACATAATAAACACAGCACATACACATACACACTGCACACATATACATACACATAATTAAACAAAAAAATCTAAGAGATTCATTTCTAGGTCACGTGGCCACTGGCAAGTACAAGTAGTCTTTCCTGACAATCAATCCCTGCTCAAGGTGTAATTATACTTACAATTTCAGTAGCAAAACACTACTTCTTAAAATAAACAGAATGGCTTCTGATTTTTTTTTTTCAGAGATCTACCAATATGTGAAAACATCCTATATTGGAAAAGGTTAAAAAGTGATTGAAAACATCTTAAACCAAATCAGCATCATTTTATTGGAGTCTTGTATCAGGATTCATGCTGCATAACTGAAATTCTCAAGTTATTCGCATATGAACAACAGAAGAACTCTTGTCTTACCTTACAAACTTAAACTATAATTCTTCTGCACTTACACATTGTCCTGATGGAAAAGCACTCCATTGCTTAAACATGAACTCAAAGACCTTTTTCCTGGTCTTTGCTGTCCTGTTGAGGGTAAGCCTCTACACTTACCTTTCTCTTGAAATTCATAATTAATCTCCAAAAATTCACTATTGGTGATCTCAGACTACGATGTTTAATCTACCAGATTCAGTTTCCTTCCAACAGAATTGGGATATTTAGTATATGACTCGTCATGTTAGAATATTGAAAAATTGGCATTTAGTGTCCAATATTAGGTGACATTAGGTAATGATTGGGTTACTGGAAGAAAAAAAAACTAATTCTGATTTCTCCAGTTAAGAAATGTTTCATGTAAGTAACTATAATTTAGCTGTTTGTCTAAAAGCTAATCATAAGATTAATTCTCCTTTATTGGTGATTCCTATTCATGCAACAATTAAGGAAAATCTTTCTATAAGCAACCTGAAGAAAAGCTCTTTTCTAAGTATTGAAAGTTTAAAATGAAAACTCTCTATATTAGTGACTTTATATGTAGCTTTAAAAGATGACTCGCACTTAATGGGAAATTCTCCTGAGTGTCAAAAAGAAACGTTATGGTCGATTAATGCTCCTAAGAAGAGCATTTAAATATTTCATTGTTCCACGGAAACCATCATTCAAATCACTGCATATTTATTCCTTTTGCATGTGTTAAAAACAAGACTAAATTAAAGCAGCTTTTCATTAAAGATCTATTTAGCCTATAAGAAGTAAATGAAGCTTTTCAAACTAAAAATAACCCTGGCTGCTTGCTACATTTTTAGCATGCTAGCAAATGACATTCTGATACATGAAGATCTAGACAGCTATAGTGAACTCAGTGTGTCTTTTGGCAAAGAGTCAAACAATGTTCTGTTGAAGCAACACTACTGTCTGCTATGTAACGTGACACCTAAATCTATCAGTTACATCATATTCAGCTTTCAGATAAGTTTCACTGTTGACATGCTCTTCGTAGCATCAAGTGACAAGAGAAAGTGCCCGGTAAAGTGTTTGGAACTGCAAGCACTCCAGAGGCATGACAACCTACTCTATGGTCAACTGTGAATTCTGGTCAACTTATAAAAATGTAACCAAGGCAACAGTGGGAGAAGTTGATTGTAAGGCACAGAGGACAGACTATAGAAAATGGTTCCAAAACACGTCACAATCTTATATGAAACAGAACACCAACAGGCAGAAAAGCCACAGATAGATCATAGAAGACCTACACCATCTGTGACAGATGGAGGCAGGAAGAAATAATATGCTTGAGAAAAAAGGGGCGGAGGGGACTCACAAGCAGCAAGCTCTATTAAAGAACTATTTCCTGAAGGACAAAAGTAAGAACACAGAAAACAAATGGGGCATATTTTATGCAATATTGTTTAGTCCTTTGAGAAGATAGTGATTATATGAGTAAGCCCCAGGATTTGGCTCCATTGGTGGAGTGCTTGACCAGGATGTACCAAGCCCTCCATTTGGTTTGCCGCACAACATACCCGGCACACAGCTATAATACTAGCACTTGGTAGGCAGAGGTAGGAGGATCGGAAGTTCAAGTTCTCTAATACATGTTAAGTTAGAAGCCAGCCTAGGATACACGAGCTCTTGTATAAAAATAATAATGATGACCCAGTCGTGGTGGTACATGCCCGTAATCCCAGCACTTTGGGAGGCAGAGGTAGGTATATCTCTTAGAGTTCGAGGCCAGCCTGGTCTGCAAAGTGAGTTCCAGGACAGCCAGGGCCACACAGAGAAACCCTGTCTCTGAAAAAAAAAAATAGTAATAATAAAAATAGTGGTGCTGCTAATTGCCACTTTCTGAAACCGATGATTACCAGGCATTCTGTCATCAGAGGCATTCTATTTAATCACCTATTTAATTCTTAAGGCAAGGTTTTAAAATTATCCTCATTTTATAAATGAGGAAGTAAGGCACAAGGAAAAGTGAATGGCCAGAGAGCACATCACTAGCAAATGGAGTCAACATTTGATTCCAAATCTAAGTCCAGCTACTCTCCCTGCTCAAACATTTGTGAACTTTGTGTTGGTCAATGCATACATCCACATGCAAACAACATGTGTACACAGACTCCTCATCTGTGTACACCAGGGCACGCTGATGGCTGTGTTCAGCACTGTGGGGGTAAAAACCTATGTGGACCATTGCTATACTTATGCACCACTCCACTTGCAAAAGCTAAAAGGGCATAAATTCAAGGGGGGAACTGGAGACATGTTTAAGAGAAAAATGGTATTAGGTTAGGCTTAGTCAAGGCAATGTATGAGTAACTTTTCTAGGATTTTCATAGCAATAAAATTGTCTTCGAGAGAAAGATGCTAAACACAGTTGTTATAAACTAGAAAGGAAAGCATTTTTGTATAAATATTCTTTAAAATGGAAAGGTATCAATATTCAGGAACATTGTAGAAATCTCAGAGAAATTTAAAACGATCTTGGCATTATTTATCATAAAATAGCCCTCTGTGGGTGTGCAGAAAAGATAGGGTAAACAGTGCAATCAGCCAAATATTCCACAATCTATAGTTTGCTTTTCCAGAGAAAGGACTGAAAATACACTTCTGTTTTCAACAGAAGAAATCACTGGATATTGGTAGATGTTGTTACTGAGGTTTTTACTTTGAGTTTGAAAGTATGGATGGAGGGTCCTGCCAAGCCTCTGAGACTAGACAAATTATCATCTTTGCTAACCTTAGGCTGCTCTTCTATTGAAAGATTCTTTCAGTTCTCTGTTTTAGTAAACAATGGAGAGGGTTCAGATTATCTGATGAATTTCCCTGGTAGCTGAAGACAGAAATCGAGGTGAACTGAAGCATCTGTGTCTATAGGGTGTCTGAGCACACGACCTTACTCTAACTAGCTGTGCAGACCAGTGACCCCACAGCCTTGCTTGAGTCTCACTGTCTGCTGTTATTAAATAAGGGAGCTGGCTTAAATGTCATCTACGAATTCATCAGGTCTTCTGTGATTTTGTACATTTATGGAAATGGCACCTTCTGCCTTTTACTTCTTTTGTTTTAATATTAGCCTATATTGCTTTGGGGAACATAAATTTCAATACCAATTTTTCATTACCACACAATAACTGACATGACAGAATTTTGTCACCTTTGGTGCCTATTGTGGCAACTATCCACAAGCATTTCTAGAAATGATCTCTCATGCATACGCTTTAAATACCTGGCAGAGTAGCCTCCACGTCTTCTCTTTCAGAGAGGATCAGTTTCGATGGTCCTTTCAGTAAATGAATACCCCATTCTTTTTTATCTTTTCTTTCCTTTCTCAACTTTATTTTATAGACTTGAAGAAATGATTTGGCACGGCCCCTCACACTATCTGACCAAACTCAGCTGAAAAGAATCTTTTGCGTTTCCCTTTTGATCATGTGGAAGGCATGTCAATCTCTTTCTTGTTCTAGCAAGAATAAGTCTGACCCGCTGCTGCCAAGTCATTATCAAGTTTCTCTCGCTTTTGTGATAAGCGTTTGGGATTTCAACCAACTGTGGGAGGACTCCCTGAGACTGTAGCCGCAGCTGGATTCCCTGGATGATCTTCATCTGCCCCACATCTGAGTGTATCAGTGAAGCTGCGGCTTGACAGCCAGACTATAATGTTGCCTTTGTGGAACGGGAAAGAGTTCCCCATTCGTCTGTCAGATGTAAATTCACTGAGGCTGGCACCCACAGGGAGTTGTGAGCAAAGATTGCTTGGGAGATGGTCTCTTTTGGCTTTTGAAGCAACATGATTTGTCACACACATACACACACACGTACAAACTAGTGATATATGCGAGATATTTTCTTGAAGGAAATGTTCAAATCTGGAAAATTAAGGCAAGTAACTTTCTTTATAATAATGTACATGCTCATCAATTATAACGTAAATCCTATTTACCCTCCACATGATTTACGAATAATTCAAAATTTGGAAAAAACTTCATGGACATTCAGCTACAGCTCCCATGAAATACTGTAAGCAAAAGTCTTCATCTTGGTGATACAAAATGGCCCATCATTTAAAGGCACTTAATGGTCTTCCAGACAACCTGAAGTCAGGTCTCACACCTGGCTATTCACACATACACATACATACCCCCTCACACACTCATAAATGAAAATAAAATACTTTTCTTAAAGCTTCATCTCATCTGAGTGGCCGGATATGTTGATAAGATGTTAGGATTCTCAGACAGGAAGCCCTGCTGCGCTCACCACCCGATGCCATTACATCGACACTGCTGAGGTTACTCTAATTCTCAACACAACAGCCATTGCCTGCCTTCGTTCTAAACCTTAGTTTACCTCTCCGGCTGCACAGCATACTGGGTAGAATCCCAGCCTCTCAGCTAGCTGGAACAAGGATGTCTTCTAACTCATGTGTTCTGTTAGTCACTCTACTCATTTCCTAGGCTGTGACAACAAACTACCACAAAATGGACAGCTTCAAACAGCTGGACTTTGTTTCCTTACAGTTCTCAAAGTCAGAAGGCTGGAACCAAGATGTCACAGAGCTGAATTCTTTCCCCGGGCTCTAGCAGGTTTCCTCATCTCTCCCATATCTCATGACATGAAGTATTTCACCCCAGTCTTTCCGCTCCTCTTCACATGGCCTCTTCCTCTGTTTCATCCTCAGTGTTTATGTGTGGCATCTCCCTCTGCTCCGGTCATGTAGGACACATAACGACATTCTGAGTCCATTCAGAAAAGACAAGTACATCTTTTAATCTGAAAATCTTAACTTAGTCATATCTGCAAAGATCTGTTCTTCAGATAAGAGAACAGGTACACATTTTGGACATTAGACTTGCTGTCTTTGCTTGCTATCAACCTACTCCTGTGAGGAAATCTGCACCTTACATTTTTACCTCAGTATTCTTAGCACAAACTACTGTTGCCTTTTCTGAAGAGATGAAGGGAAAGATCTCCATATGCATTCATTACCAGATGCTTCTGTTCAGTTTTCCCTACCACAAAGTGGCCATCCTATTATTTCCATGTCTTTCTAATTTCTCTGCCTATTCTCTGAAAAGTTACATGTATTCTTTTGACCAGTGTGTGTTTGTGTCCTGATCACAGTTTTCTTTTTCCCTCTATTCCTCCCAATTTCTCCCCACCACCCCACCCCTCTAGATCTACCCCCTTTGTCTCTCATTAGAAAAGAGCAGGCTTCTAAGGAACAGTAACAAAACATGACAAAATAAAATGTAATAGCGTAAAACAAAAACCATCACACTGAGGCTAGACAAAAAAAAATACAACAAAAGAAAAAGAAAAAGCACCCCAAGAGCAGGCACAAGAATCAAAGACCCACTTATTCACACACTCAGGAGTTCCATAAAAATGCTAAGCTGAAAGATATATAATATACATGCAGAAAACTTGGTACAGATCCATGTAGGCCTGTGATTGCTATTTCAGTCTCTATGAGCTTGCACGAGCTTTACTCAATTGGATTCAGAGGGCCTCTTTCTCCTGGTGTCCTCCATTTCATCTGGCTCTTTTAAATCTTTCTGCCTCGTCTTCCAGGGGATTGCCTGAACACTGAGGGAAAGGATTTAACAGAGACCGCCAATGTGTAGACTCTCTCCACTGCCAGGGGAAGCTTCTCTGATCTCTGAGTGTGGAAGATTATTAGGAGTCATTTTATTGATACTGTTTTTTTATACAACTAGTGTTTGGTTTTTCCCTAGGTCTTTCGGCTTTCTAATCTCTGGTTACCCAAGCAGTGTTGGATATGGGTGCCTCCATGAGACTTAAGTCAAATCAGACAATGATTGGCAACTCCTACAAGTTCCATGCTGCCATTACTCTAGCATATCTTGTAGGCAGGAGAGATTGTAGGTCAAAGGATCTTTGGCCGGCTTGGTGGTCACCTTTCTTTTCTGGTAACCGTGAGAGTACCTTGCTGCACCAGAGACTAAAGCATAGGGGTGATGGGGTCCATGTATACACCTGCTTGACTTCTCCATGTTCATTGGCATATGTGGGTATTGTCCTAGGCAATGGGGTCCACTTCCAGTTTTCAGAGAGCAATTGTTCGTCTTAGAAACAGTCTGGGTTGTTTGGGGACGTCTATGGGACCTGATGGGCCAACAACTCAGTTGAATGGACCCCAGTCCCGCCACTGGAAGCCTTGCCTGTTGGAACTCCATATCTGCTGTTACTAGGAGTCCTCATTAGGATCACTCTCGTACATTCTGGGAAGTTTCCACTGCACTGGGTAAGAAAACATTCTTATACTCTGTGTTGACCATGAGGTCACTCCTCAAACAGCAGATATGTAATGAGCGATAGTAAAACCTCCAGTGGTTACCATCTGCTGGATCTCTTGACCACCAAATTTCAAGTTCCTTTCGGAACACTCAGTATATCACAAGAAGTCATCACAGAGCACCTTCAGGAACTCATAAAGCCTGCAGAGTGTCAGTAAGCAATTCCTGACACACAGAGTAAATTAGCCTCAAACTGAGCACCTCGTCATACATACGAGCTGGCTATTGGGGGTACTGGACTCCTAAGAGGGAGAGAAACAAAAGCTTTCAGTCCAGAAGAAATCTTTCTAGCTATGGAGAGCTAAAGACAAACTGGAAAATTTTTTGAGACGCAAGACACCCACTGGCAACTTTATTATTGCTGTTGTTGTTAATATTATTATATTTATTTATTGCATGTGTTTTGCCTATGTGTATGTCTGTGTTCCATGTGCATTTCTGGGGCCCATGAAGGCCAGAAAAAGATGTGGGATTCTTGTAAGTGGAGTTATGGACAACTGTAAGCTACCATTTGTGGTTGCTATTGCTTTGGATGTCAAATTTTACATTACAGAAGTGACAGAGCAAATATGTATCACACAATTCTTTATAGAGGTGATTAAATGTTACTGTAAGTTCATAAATACAGAAACATGGTCAAGAAAATTAGGACTTCTAAAAAATTCCTAGTACAGAGTAAATAGTTGCTTTTTAATTATATTCAGATTAACAGTATAATTTGGACCATATAGCAAGTACTCAGATAATGTAATTAAGTCTTAGCAGTTTTCTATTTTAAAAGATTATACCAGTTAAAATTCTCATTGCCGTATTACTTTAAATGCTAACTTGTCTGAATCATTTCTCTGGATAATTGTCAAACTTTGGAGATGGGTCCCAGGTTCTGATTGCCCGGTGCCAACTATCTACTTCCAGCTTGTCTGCTTACTTCAGGTAAGGGGGAGCTGTATACCAATGTCTCTGAAGGATGAACATAATTGTTCAATGAAGAATAATCCATCCATACCCTGACCCAATGATGTGGAAGGACTGATATCCAGAAATAAAGAGGCGGCCCACACGCTAGAGTGAGGTTTGTTCTAATGGTTTTGGTGTTCTCTAAGGAGTAAGTAAATCCATTTTATCTAAGCCTTGCCCACTGAAAAGGTTTCGAGGCTTAGTTTCTATTTACCAAAGCACTCAGCACCTGTGGTTTGCTTCTTCTCCCACATTTTGAAAGACACTTTATTTAACACCTGGGTTTGTGTTATAGTTGCCTTTTACTTGACCGTAAGGACGATTTATAAGGGTCTCTTCAAGATGTGTGATGTGCAATCCAAAAAAGGCTGACCTTTAGTCAGTATTAAAATTGGGAAGAAATTGGCTCATTAAAAGGCAATATCCTATCCCTTATTCTGCTGTCATAGACTTCAACTTGCAATAAAACATGTTTTAAGCCCAAGTTTGCATTCTTTCCAGGTCTGGGATTAATATCATAATTAGTACTGTTGTAATGGTAATTGAACGCGTCTTGTGTAATTTTGTGCGATTTCACCCGTGCTTTGTTTGTAACAGTGAAGGTTCATTTATCCTGCAAGAGAAATTGTCCCTTGAATTTGAAGTTTCATCATAAATTTCTCTTGTTTTGTCTCAGGTCTACATGTGGCCAATATCCAAGTCTCAGCACGACCATTACAAGGGAATGCCATGCAACATCATTAGCTATACACATTACATTGATTAGAGCACTTATTTCAGTTTGAAGGTCGTGGTGGGGTTCCGGCCCCAAAGCACGTAATTTCCCACAGCACAATCTATTCGATTCATAGGTGGGACTATGAATAACGAAAAGAACACGGATGAGTATTTGAGGAGCATTTATTAAGTAAAGACAAATATTAACCTATGATCTTAACATCCATGGTCTAGGCATTGAAAACACATCTTACTGTCACAAAAAGTGCTTCAAACAGAGCGTTTCACAGGGAGTGTTTTTGTAAAAGAATAGAAATGACAGAAGGAAGGGAAAGAAACGGGAAACGGAGAAAGAAAAAGTAAGGACAAAGTAGAGAAAATGGAGGAAGGAAAGGAGGGAGAGGGAGGGAGGGAGAAAGGGAGGGACAACAGTTGTTAGGCCCATGATCTGTAGTTCCAGTTAATTTCTCCCTGCTCTGCTGTTTAGAAGGGTTTCAGTTTTATTTTTCCAGACTCTTCTCTGTGCACCATTGATTTTGTTTGGGGTTTTCTGAACTGGACCTTGATTAAACCTGCCACTTAAGCAGAAAGAACCAAATCCCTTGTGCTAAATATTAACCTCACAGTAATTGCAGCTGCACAGCTTTTCCAAAGAATCTATACTCAGGCTTCCCCAGAGCTCTACATCTTAACCTCTCTGAAAGTAATTATAAATACCTTTATGACTTTTTGAGAACGGCCAGTAAAACTCAGAAAATATCCTGATGTTCACTTTGGGAAGGACATTCGCATGTGCTCAAACAATAATTAGGTTGAAGGTAAGCTATCACAAAATGTAAACCACACATAAAGAAAAGCCAAGAGGAAATTCAGAGTTTCTGGTCTCTGCCCCTTTCCCTGCTTCACAAACACAGCAACAAGAATGTTCTTAGACTTAAGATGCCTATCACAGATAATGAATATGAACTTATACAGCAAATCTTTGCTCTTATAATTGTGTGACATTATTATAAGTAACTTTAGAAATAAAAAATATATTTTTAAATAATACTGAGGTACTCATTGTCAGCAGTTAAGAGCAAATAAAAATCAAAGTCACCTATAATCTACTACCCTGAAATAAATACAAAAACAATGTTACCAAGTATATTTTTCACCATGATTTTTTGATTATATGTGATCCTTTATTAGTGCTTTATGTCTTTACCCTAGTTTTATCAATGTATTTGTACATATATGTATGCAACTTAATACTTTTTTTTTAACCTTTACTGAAAATACATGCTTTTCTCATTTAGTACATCTGTATTTTAGTTTCCACTTCCTCTATTCCTCCCAGTTCCTCACCACACCCTTTCTGTTTCTCATTAGAAAAGAACAGGCTTCTGAGAGATAACAACAAAACATAACAAAATAAAATGTAATAAAAATAAAATAAGAAACCATATCTTGATATTTCATTTCTTCAATATTAACCAATTCAGCATGAATCAATTAACTTTGGGACATTTGGATTATCTGAAGTTTAATTGCTAATTTCTTGGGATTTCACATAGAGGTTTGACAAGGAAAAGAGCCACAAGAAAAGGTAGGAGAATCAGAGACACACCCATTCACACAATCAAAAGTTCAATAAAAACACTAAACTTCGAGCTAATATATATATCTGCTGCAGGCTCTGGGCTTGCACTTTTAATCGAGTTCATATGTGTTTTGCTCAGTTGTTTAGAAGGCTTTGTTCTAACAGTGTCCTTTGGCTCTAAACGATGTTTCCACTTGCTCTTCCGTGGGATTCTTTGAGCTCTGAGAAAGAGATTGATAGAGACAACCCGTTAGAGGTATGTTCCAAAGTCTGTCAGTCTCTCTCTCCAGCTCCCCCCGCCCCGAATAATGTGTGACTATGGGTCTCTAGCTCTAATTTTTTAATTTACCAATAACAAAAAGGTGTTTGTGCCATCAAATCATAACATAATAACATACTTACTAGTTTTTATTGCTTTTTGCATTGTAACATAAATATACAATTTGTTTAATCAATTAGCTTTGAGACATTTTAATTATTAGAAACTTCATTGCTATGTTCTTAGTATTTCATTTCTTCAGCCACATAAAACGAAAGACAGAAAAAGAGCAAAATCAAAGGGTCATTGTAAAACTAAAGGATCCAACACAGTGGTTGTCAGCTCTTAAGTATTGAATATAAGTTAAATACAAGTCAGTATTAGACTGACTACCTCTCTCTCCTTACCTCCCGTAATCTTATAATTTGCCAGGACTTGAAAATATTATATAAAATAAGTATATATTCCATGTACAATTAATAAGTATTTAGGTGCTGACAATCTGGGTTAATAAAAACAGAAATAGAAGGCGCTTTCTCATGCTATCACCAGAAATTATAAGATGAAGTTAATTAAATCAATCTACAAGTAAAATTGTGAGATTATTTTTTAATGCACTTAGAGTGAAAAAAAATTTTTTGACTACATCTGAGAAGTAAAACAATTTAAAGTATTTGGTTAATTCTAGAAATTAATGAAATAAGTAAACATAAAACCAAAACTTTCAAAATTTAAGTTTTTTAAATTTAAAATAACTTAGTATAACAAATACATCATTGTATATAGGAGGTATTGTTGTTATTCATTTTCGGCTTGTTAAAAAGGGTCTGGCTATCCTAGGCTGACTCTGAGCACATTATCCTCCTGCCTGAGGCTCCCAAACACTAGGATGATAGGCCTATATCACCACACTCTGTTAATCATTTTTATCACACATATTTTACAGGATTTTGTAATTTGTAATTTTCTCATTTGGTAATGTATTTTGAAATTGTTTGATTCTTGATTGTTTTAAAACAATGATATGGACTATCACAGAACACCCCAAGTTTCCCCAGCTCTTTAAGACCAGAGTCAAAACATCTAATATTATAGTACTAAATTTTGAGATTGTATGTCCTTTGACCTTGTAATCCCATGGAAATAAATTCACCAAATAATTCCATGAAAATAAGATTTTTTTGTAACCCATTAAATAATTAACTTGAAGCTGAAGTTTTACTTGTGGATATTGGAAGTTAGAGTGAATTAGTAACAGAGAAGAAAACACTAAGTTTTAACCATCCTGGACTTCACTTAATCTATGGAGACCTTTTGGAAGCTGGAGTTTCTCTAGTAAGACTAAGAACCAGCTGGCTGCGAAAAGAGCATCAGACAAACTACAGTGAAGAGCAAGAAACAGGAATCTCATAAAGAGGCTGAAGAGCAGCCAAGTACATCTGTAGTGCCCCTGCTCTGCTCACCTTCTTTTTAATCCAATAAAAATACCTAAAGGCATCTCATAAAAGATTGTACTGGAGTTGACATAGCCTTAGAGGAGCCAGAAGCCATCTGAATGTTCAAGCCCACAGAGATAAATATTCTGAGACAGGGTCTGAAGAGCCTGGTCAGGGGTGCAAAGTAAACAAAAGTCAAATGTCAGAATAAACTAAGTGATTAAAAGTGTAGAGATGGATAGCCTTGAAGCTGCAACACACTTTGCTTCCATAAGGACACTTGTAAATACTTCCTGCTCTGGACATGGTCATTGTGTATCCCAATAATGAAGAGCTACTGAATCAAAAGAAAATATCATCAGTGAGGTAGATCAACAGGGAAAGGTGCTACTGTCAATCCTTAAGACCTGAGTTCAAGGAAAGAACCAATTCTTATAGGCTGTTCTTTGACCTCTACACATGCACCCAGACAAGTACATGCCTACCCAACACCACACAGTAAACAAACAAACAAAAAAATATAATTATTTGAAAGAAAGTAGTAGGAGTGGAGAAATGGCTCAGCATCTAAGAGCATATACTATTCTTACAGGAGACTCATGCTCAGTTCCCAGCACCCCATTGATCTGAAGCTTCACAGCTTCCTGTGACTCCACTCCAGGAGACCCAATACACCCTTTTATCGTAACTCCATAGGCACCACGTACACATGGCATCCATATGTCATTGACTCACATAAACACACAAACATATACATAAAAATAAGTATTTTTAAAGAAATTTTAATAAATACATCAATATATCAAGATTGAAACACGTGAAGATATCTCTCCATGTGGAATGACATTAACACCCCCAATTTTATGTCTATCAATAGGCTGCTGATAAAGACTGTTTTGGCAAAGTGACTCCTCTATCTGTCTGTCTATCTATATATTTATCTACCTATCTATTTCTATTTATGTTAAAATTTTTAGTTTTCCTGGTTTTTCTCTCTCTACTTTAATGAATTACATAATAAATTACACATATCTATCTGTCGTCTATTTTATATGATCTAAAAAGACAGAGAATATACACCTGAAGAAGAAACTGTCACTACTTTAAGCAGGTCCTAGGGGCTGAGGGCTCCAACCAGCTCTGCTCAGCGTGCTACAAGAATGGGAGTTTCATCTCTCAGTCTTGTATCTACCTTCAGTTGAAAACAGACCAAAGAAATAACGCATTCTCTCACGCAACAATATACTGAAAGTCCTATGTTCTAGAAAGTCCTGTGTTTTCTAAAACTTCATTTCTTAATAGAAGAGATTTTCACTGAGAAATTTTGTATTGCACAGGAATAAAATGAAAAATTTCACCTCTATAGATTTCCTGATCACCCTTTTTCAGATGTTGTTTATCTGGGAAATAGAACTCATGCCTGTTACAGAGAGTAGAAAGTTCTGGGAAATATCTCATCCTTTCCTAAGCCCCGAACACTACCTCCACGGCCACTTTTTACCCAATATTTCTCATCTTATCTTAGCTTTGGCATCCTAGCTGTGTTTTTTTTTTTCTCTCTCTCTCTCTCTCTTCTCTTTTTCACTTCTCTCTTCCTGCCTGTGGCTATTTGGTGCTTTTTGTGGTTACTTTACACTATTTGACCTATTGATTAGAACGATATTGTTGGGTAATAAAAGGAAGTCATATTTCTCTCCCCTTTCCTGTCTCTGTTGTCATCAGATTAAAACTGTACTTCAATAAACTTTTTTTTACTTAAATTTCCTATATTTAAAGCTAAGCTGGGAGGCTAGCACAATGGCTCAGTGGGTAAAGGTGGTTGCTCCAAGCCTGACAACCTGAGTTTGCTTCCTGGGCTGCCTATGAGAGAAGGAAAAAACATCTCCATAGGTTGTTCATTCTTCCAGTCAAGTACGATAGATAGATAGATAGATAGATAGATAGATAGATAGATAGATAGAT
>NW_026585797.1:22613248-22655673 GCF_907164565.1 Psammomys obesus
GATAGATAGATAGATAGATAGATAGATAGATAGATAGATAGATAGATATAGATGGGGTGCTATAAGGTTTGGAATATCTGTTTTATAGTTTTATAGTTAAATTATCCTCTATATTCATCCAAAGTGAATGTTAAAGAGAACCTATAATCCACATATTATGGACCCAGAGCTATTAATGCTATTCTAGAAAGTAAGTAAGCTCCTGCGACATAATATTTAATTAGAGTAATACAAGTAATATCTGAAAAGATCAAAATAGATCTGGGGCCAATTATGTCACTACAAACACATAGATTTTCTATATCAACAGCTGACTGAAATGACAGAAAAGAGATACAGGAGGAAGTATGAAAATATCTTTTTTAAGATCATCCTGTGTGAGGTATCCCAGAAGCAGAAAGACACACAGGGTATATACTCACTCATAAGTAGATATTAGACATATAATATAGGAAAAACATACTAAAATATATACACCTAAGGAAGTTAATCAGGAAGGAGGACTCTGGCTAAGATGCTCAATGCCCATTCAGAAAGGCAAAGAGGATAGACATCAGATGAGGGAGAAAACAGGGAATAGGACAGGAGCCTACCACAGAGGGCCTCTGAAAGGCTCTACCCTGCAGGGTATCAAGATTGTTGAGACTCATAGCCAAACTTTGGGCAGAGTGCAGGGAATCTTATGAAGAAGTGGGAGATAGTAAGGCCTGGAGAGGACAGGAGCTCAACAAGGACAGCAACAGATCCTAAAAGTCTGGACACAGGGGTCTTTTGTGAAACTGATACTCCAGCCAAAGACCACTCATGGAGATGGCCTGAACCCTTGCACAGAGGCAGTTCAGTACCCAAGTGGCCTCCATTGTAATGGGGACAGGGACTGTCACTGACATGAACTGATTGGCCTGTTCTTTGCTCACATCCCCCCAAGGGAGAAGCAGCTTTACCAGGCCACAGAAGAATACATTTCAGCCACTCCTGATGAGACCTGATAGACTAGGATCAGAGGGAAGCGGAGGACCTCCCTTTTCAGTGGAGTGGGAGAGAGACACCGGTGGGGAAGTAGGAGGGTAGGATTGGAAGGGGAGAAGGGAGGGAGGTACAGGGGGGCTATGAAGTGAATAAACTGTAATTAATAAAAATTAAAAAAATAAATAAATAAATAAATAAATGGGATCTTAATTTAAAAAAAGAAAATATCTTTTTCTCTCTTTTTTTTCTTAGTGTTGGTGTTGTTGTTGTCATTTTCAATGCCAAAAGCTCTTCCAACATTAAGAAAAATAAGTGAGCAGCACCATTTGGTAATATAGTACAACTTGAGATCACAGATGTAAATACCTCCAAATGATCTGTTGTTGTACAGAATTGTTTTATCAATTCTTGTTTTGTTTTTGTTGTTGTTGTTTTTCTATGTGAAATTGAGAACTGGATGTCTACATATAGAAAAGTGCAAATAGATCCACTTTATCACCCTGCACAAAACGAAAGTCCAAGTGGATCAAACACCCCAACATAAAACCAGACACACTAAATCAGTTAGAAGAAAAAGTGGGGAAGAGCCTAGAATTTATTGGCATGGGAGACAACTTCCTGAACAGAACACCAACAGCACAGGCTCTAAGATAAACAATCAATAAATGGGACCTCATGAAACTGAAATGCTTCTGTAAAGCAAAGGACCCTGTCATCAGAGGAAAACCACAGCCTACAGACTGGGAAAGATCTGTATCTGACAGAGGACTATATATCCAGTATATATAAAGAACTCAAGAAGTTAAACGGCAACAAATCAAGTAATCCAATTTAAAAATGAGGTATAGAGCTACACAGAGAATTCTCAATAGAGGAATACCAAATGGCATAGAAACACTTAAAGAAAAGATCAACATCCTTAGCCATCAGAGAGATGCAAATAAAAACTACCCTGACATTTCACCTTACACCCATCAGAATGGATAAGATCAAAGACTCAAGGGACAACACATGCTGGAGAGGTTGTGGAGAAAGGGGAACCCTCCTCCACTGCTGGTGGGAATGTAAACTTGTACAATCACTTTGGAAATCAATCTGGCTCTTTCTCAATTAGGAATAGTACTACCTCAAGATCCAGCCATGCCACTCTTAGGCATACATCCAAAATATGCTCAATTACACAACAAGGACATTTGCTCAACCATATTTGTAGCAGCTTTATTTGTAATAGCCAGAAGTTGGAAACAACCCAGATACTCCTTACCTGAGGAATGGATACAGAAATTATGGTACATTTACACAATTGAATACTACTCAGCAATTAAAAACAAGGAAATCATGAAATTTGCAGGCAAATTATGAGATCTAGAAAAGATCATCCTGAGTGAGGTATCCCAGAAGCAGAAAGACACATATGGTATATATTCACTTATAAGTGGATATTAAACATATAATATAGGATAAATATACGAAAATCTGTACACCTAAAGAAGCTAGTCAAGAAGGAGTACCCTGGGTAAGATGATCAATCCTCATTCAGAAAGGCAAACAGGACAGACATTGGAAGAGGGAAAAACAGGGAACAGGACAGGAGCCTACTATAGGGGGCTCTACCCAGCAGAGTATCACAGCAGATTCTGAGACTCATAGACAAACTTGGGCAGAGTGCAGGGAATCTCATAAAAGAAAGGGGAGATATAAAGATCTGGAGGGGATAGGAGCTCCACAAGGAGAGCAACAGAACCAAAATATCTGGGCCCAGGGGTATTTTCTGAGACTGATACTCCAACCAGTGACTATGCATGGAGATAACCTAGAACCCCTGCACAGATGTAGCTCATGGCAGCTCATTGTCCAAGTGGATTCCCTAGTAACGGGAACAGGGACTGTCTCTGATATGAACTCAGTGGCCTACTCTTTGGTCACCTTTCTCTGATGGGGGAACAGCCTTACCAGGCTACAAGAGGAAGACTATGCAGCCAGTCCTGATGAGGCCTCATAGGCTACAGTCAGAGGGAAGGGAAAGAGGACCTCCCATATCAGTGGACTGGGGGAGGGGCATGGGGAGAGATGAGGGAGTGAGGGTGGGATTGGGAGGGGAAGAGGGAGGAGGCTACAGCTGGGATACAAAGTGAATAAACTGTAATTAATAAAAATAAATAAATTTTAAAAAAATGAAGTAAAGTAAGTTTTTTGTCTTTTTGTTTTGTTTTGATCAGACTTGGTTTGGTTTGGGCTTTGCATCTCAAAAACAAACCTTGTAGACTTACCTATTGGGATTTGAGCAGTCCAACTGTGCATATTGATTGAGTAGAGTTTTCTGTCATCAAAAGCTCTACCAATCAAGTGTCACCAACCCAACCTCAAATGTTAGTTTAACCAGGAAGACAACAATTAACATGACAAATCAAATGGGTAAAAGCCCATAGCATTCAACCCTATACAAAGAATTATAGGCAACTGAGTAAAGCTAGGAGCAGAAGAGATCTTCTTGAGAGAAGATCACACCAAGCAGCCCAGTGCTAAAAGTAAGCCCTGAAAACATACATATAAGAAACAGCATATCCATTCAACAGGTTATATTTAGGTTATATATAATACATATAAGTAGGTCATATATAATATATTTATATTATATGTATATATGTATTTATATTATGTATATGCATATATATTATACAAGTATATTTATTATATATATTTTATGTTATATGTATAAACATGTGTATCTATACATATATAATATAAATATATGTACATACATATATAATATAAACAATATACATATCCAATATAAATACATATATGCATCCAGTAATTATTGAAAAAGAGTGAATTTGAAGGAGGGTGGGAAGAGCTATACAGGAGAGTTTGGAGAGAGGAAAGGGAAGGGAGACTCATCAAGAAACAAAAGGTTTTATGTTGAGTTCTTTGATCCACTGGGACTTCAGTTTTGTGCAGGGTGATAAGTATGGATCTATTTTCATTTTTCTACATGTAGACATCCAGTTGGACCAGCACCATTTGATGAAGATGCTATCTTTTATCCATTGTATGGTTTTGGCATCTTTGTCAAAAATCAGGTGTCCATAAGTGTGTGGATTTATGTCAGGGTCTTCTATTCGATTCCATTGATCCACCATTCTGTTTCTACGCCGGTACCATGCAGTTTTTATTACTGTTGCTCTATAGTAAAGCTTGAGATAAGGGATGGAGATACCTCCAGAGAATCTTTATTGTAGAGGATTGTTTTAGCAATTCTCGGTTTCTTGTTATTCCATACGAAGTTGAGAATTTTTCTTTCCAGGTCTGTAAAGAATTGTGTTGGCAATTTGATGGGAATTGCATTAAATCTGTAGATTGCTTTTGGTAAGATGGCCATTTTTACTATGTTAATCCTGCCAAGCCATGAGCATGGGAGATCTTTCCATCTTCTCATATCTTCCTCTAATTCTTTCTTCAGAGACTTGAAATCTTTTTCATACAAGTCTTTGACTTGCTTGGTTAGGGTTACACCAAGGTACTTTATATCATTTGTGGCTATTGTGAAGAGTGTTATTTCTCTAAATTCTTTCTCAGCCCTTTTGTCTTTTGTATACAGGAGTGCTACTGATTTCTTTGAGTTAATTTTGTATCTGGCCACTTTGCTGAAGGTGTTTATCAGCTGTAGGAGTTCCCTGGTAGAGTTTTTGGGGTCACTCATGTATACTATCATATCATCTGCAAATAGTGATAATTTGACTTTTTCCTTTCCAGTCTGTATCCCCTTGATCTCCTTCAACTGTCTTATTGCTCTAGCAAGGACTTCCAGCACTATGTTGAAGAGATATGACAGAGTGGGCAGCCTTGTCTTGTCCCTGATTTCAGTGGGATTGCTTTAAGTTTCTCTCTGTTCAGTTTGATGTTGACTATAGGCTTGCTGTAAAGCGCCTTTACTATGTTTATAAAACCAGACACATTAAATCGGCTAGAAAAAAAGTGGGGAATACCCTAGAACTCATTGGTACAGGAGAAAACTTCCTGGACAGAACACCAACAGCACAGGCTCTAAGAGCAACAATCAATAAATGGGACCTCATGAAATTGAAAAGCTTCTGTAAAGCAAAGGACACCGTCATCAAAACAAAGCGACTGCCTACAGATTGGGAAAGAATCATCACCAACCCTCTATCTGACAGAGGACTCATATCCAATATATATAAAGAACTAAACAAGCTGAAAAGCAACAAACCAAGTAATCCACTTAAAAAATGGGGAACAGAGCTAAAGAGAGAATTCTCTGCAGAGGAATATCAAATGGCAGAGAAGCACTTAAAGAAATGCTCAACCTCATTAGCCATTAGGGAAATGCAAATCAAAACAACCCTGAGATTTCACCTTACACCCATCAGAATGGCCAAGATGAAAATCTCAAGGGACAACACCTGCTGGAGAGGTTGTGGAGAAAGGGGAACCCTTCTCCACTGCTGGTGGGAATGTAAACTTATACAACCACTTCGGAAATCAATCTAGCACTTTCTCAGACAACTAGGAATAGCGCTTCCTCAAGATCCAGCCATACCACTCCTAGGCATATATCCAAAAGAGGCTCAAGTACACAAAAAGGACATTTGCTCAACCATGTTTGTAGCAGCTTTATTTGTAATAACCAGAAGCTGGAAACAGCCCAGATGCCCCTCAACTGAAGAATGGATGCAGAAACTGTGGTACATCTATACAATGGAGTATTACTCAGCAATGAAAAATAAGGAAATCATGAAATCTGCAGGTAAATGGTGGGACCTGGAAAGGATCATCATCCTGAGTGAGTTGTCCCAGAAGCAAAAAGACACACATGGTATATACTCACTCATATAAACATACAACATAGAATAAACCCACTAAAATCTGTACATCTAAACAAACTAAGCAAAAGAGAGGACCCTAACTAAAATGCTCAATCCCCGTCCTGAAAGGCAAAGAGGATGGACATCAGAAGAAGAAGAAAACAGGAAACAAACTAGGAACCTGCCACAGAGGGCCTCTGAAAGCCTCTGCCCTGCAGACTATCAAAGCAGATGCTGAGCCTGATGGCCAACTGTCAGGCAGAGTGAATGGAATTTTATGTAAGAAGTGGGAAATAGCAAGAGCTGGAGAGGACAGGAATGCCACAAGGAGAGCAACAGAACAAGAAAATTTGAACACAGGGAACTTCCCAGAGACTCATACTCCAACCAAGAACTATTCATGGAGATAACCTAGAACCCCTGCACAGATGTAGCCCATGGCAGTTCAGTGTCCAAGTGGGTTACATAGTAATGGGAAGAGGAACTGCCTCTGACATAATCTGATTGGCTTGCTCTTTGATCACCTCCCCCTGTGGGGGAGCAGCCTTACCAGGCCACAGAAGATGACAATGCAGCCACTTCTGATGAGAACTGATAGACTAAGATCAGAAAGAAGGAGAGGAGGACCTCCCCTATCATTGGACTTGGGGAGGGGCATGCATGCAGAAAAGGGAGGGAGAGTAGGATCGGGAGGGGAAGAGGGAAGGGCTTATGGGGGGATACAAAATGAATAAAGTGTAATTAATAAAAGTTAAATAAAAAATAAAAATAAAAAAAGATTTAAGGCAAGAAAAAAAAAAAAGCAAATCTTTTTACCTTAACAACAAAGCCTTAAAATGCTACCTATAGCCACCTATGAGGTTGTGTTGGTATAATGTTCTTGTGGCATGTATACAATTTACCCTTGTCCATTCAAATGCTAATTTCTCTACTCCACTATCTGGGTTCAATCCAGACATTGCATTGTGGTGTTTATTCTAAGCATCACCTTTCTCAAGTTTGTATAAACATGCCACCATTTGTTCTCTGTACTGTCAATCCAATGTTGAGCAATGGAGAGGGTAGGGTGGGACATCCTGGTCTGGAGGGGAGAGGGTGGAAAGAGTGTGAGAGCAGAGATCGGCAGGAGAGGACTTCGAACCATGAGGAGAGATGAACCAGACCTAAGATTTGACTAAAAGCAAGTATAATGTGGGAAATCTGAATGGGAGCAAACTGCAGGCTTGGAGGTTTAGGATGGAGTAACTATTGCCAGGCATGGTGCTCTAGGTTAATTAAATAAATCCTAGTCTCTGTGCGGTGATTTATATATACAGCTGGTTTAGGAATAACCGCTGTTTAATTAAAAGATAAATCAATAATGAATATTAATAACCAACAACAATGTTGCGTTGTGCAAATTAAATGACACTTGTAAGTCTTCATCACACTTGACCTCTGGTCACTTTGGACTTTCTGCCTTCTGCCTTCTGTGATTCCCTTGTTGTTTCCTAAGATTCTACACCACCTTCACTGCTGCTTCTATAGCTTCTGGTTCCAGATTTTTTTTACAATTCCTCTTCCTCTGCCTCTGTGTAAATAGAAGGTTTTCCCAAGATTTCCTCATTTGACCTCATCTAATTCCACTTAATAGAGAATAACTGTTCCATCTTTCCCATGCCCCATTCAATCAATCACCAAGTTCTATTGATCCAAACTCATCAGTATTTCTTACACCAATGCCATTTCTTCAGTTCCTGCCACTACCTCTCTAGTTCAGGCATTAATCATTCCTACCTGCAGTGTTCAATAGCCTCCTAACAGATCTCCCAAGTTCATTCTCAAAGTTCTCTCTTCAGATTCTAACATGATCCTAAATTTCAACTGAGTGACTGAAAAAAAAATCATATAGTAATCTCTCGTAAGTGGTGAGGGATACAAGAAAGGAGACTTAATTAAGCCAGCCTTGGTCACAATAATGCAATTGGGGAAATCCTCCTAAAGGCTTTAATTGCTTTACTCCTTGGTAATAACATTTGTTTTGAACTCCAAAGGATTTTTTTAACCTGTATTCTTTTTGCGTGTATTGAAAGAGCATAAGTGTTGAAAGCAAGCAGAGAAAGAAGGCAATAAGAAAGGAAGAACGAGAGTGAGTAGAGAGGGAGAAACATAGAAAGCAATTTTATGTATAATTTTTCTAAGGTCCCATATTACTTTTAGAATAAAGGGCCACTCACTAAATATGCCTTTAAGGTTGTTCATGATATGGCATGTATTTTGTCTCTGCCAAGATGTCAACAATGATTATTAAACAGAAATGCTGTACAGAACTACAGAAGAGAAAGTGCTGTTTTGACATCCTTTACATGCTTTGTCTTATACAAACTACCCCCCAACTAAAGTCCCCCCATTGGTCATAAGCACACAGTCACACACACACACATTTGCTTGTGATGACATTTTTTTTTCTGTAAAATACTCCTCAAATAAACTACTCCTCAAGCCTTAGACACTTATTTGGAAAACAAGGTAAATTTTGAGGTTGAATAGTATGCCTCTTCATTATTTGCACTTAAAAAATTATTTCTATCCATGCACACATAAAGCTGAACAAGTTTGCATGTGGATTTTTCAAATGTCCTTTATGTTCATTATCCTTCTCCTGAACTCTTCCTCTCTCCTACCTTTCCATCTTCCATAATCTAAATCACCCTGCCTATCACAGAAGCTGTAAGTTGCCAAATAAAAACCCAGGGCCAGAAGTGGAATATCTCCCCTTGCATTGTTGATCAGGGCTGTCTACGGGACCTACAAAACAACATAGGCTATTGTCATAGTTCTTGGCAGAGCTTAATTCTAAATTTCAACTGAGTGATGATAAGGCCCTGTTGCTGAATTTACTACACCCTTTCATCACAGAACATAAAGAAGCTAGGCCAACACCAACATGCAAGCTTCTTCACTATGAATAGTTTTCATAGCACTGGAGTGACTATACAGGCTGCTTGTGGGGGTTGGGAGGGATTGTTGACACTCCTACCCAGCTACAAACCTTGCAAGCTACAAGAAGGACCAGTCTGGTAAGTTATGCCCATGGGTGCAGTGATGGCATGAATGTTGTAGGTGTAAGCACGCACTGCCTGACTGAATCGAAGGCCCACTCCACAACAATAAGTGCATACCTGGCACCGTAAAGATAGCCAATAACCCGTTGCTGGGGAGCTCACAGGCTGCAGAAATGAACTTGCCACTATTAGTTTGCTAACTGCACATAGTATCACACTGCGCTCTAAAAATTTATATTTCTTTGACTTTAGATTAACATAGTTGTTCGTCCTCATCACAGAAGCTTCTTTTACAATGGACAGCAATTAACTCAAAAACTCACAGTGGGCCAAAGCGTAGAGCTATCATTCAGAAGTGGGCCCTCCATAGCACGTATCTCTCCCCTCTAAGCCTCAGAGAACACGACTGAAGAGGGGCAAGAAAAACTGGAAGAGACAGAAGTCACGGAGAACTGGGTCAAAAGTCTTTATAGATACGACAGGACAAATGCACTCTTGAACCCAAAGCAGCTGTGCTTATCTGAGTAAGACCTATTAACAGCAAGTGAACCAATGTTCCAGAATGCAGCATCGAAAGGACTGTGAGTCCCTCCTAGTGAGGAGTTATGGACGGTTGGGAGTAGGGTGTTGAGAGTCGGTTTTCTTTAGGGATGTTGTATCTTGTACATCAACCACGCTTCCGTGGATTGCCCTACAGCTATGTATATATGGTCAGCAAAAGTTGAACTCAGTGTAATACCAGAAAAAAAAGAGCATGTGGAATTTAGAGTGGGATGTGGAAGCTGAGGGTGAGCCTGAGAGAAGTTAGAGAAAGAAATGAATTCCATTAAAATACATTATATGCATGGATGAAATGCTCAAAGAGTTAATACACAAATCATATGCTTTTAGTTTTTATTTGTTACATTTTTTTTTCATTTACTCTCTGTGTGCATGTGTATACAAATGAGCACAAGCAAGCCAAGGGGTGCATTGGGAAATCTAAGAACTTGAAGGAGTCAGTTCTCCTTCCACCATGTAGGTCACAGCCCGGTCCATAGGTCTGGCAGCAGACACTTGTACCCACTAGCCATCCTGATGGCTGAGGTTTTCTTTTTTTTCTGTGTGGTGTGAATTCCTATATTTCTCATCACACTCTAATGAAGTCCTTGCTGTTTGTTCTGCCTTCTCAATCTGTAAACTTTTTGAGGATAAAAATTACAATTTTCATCTATACATTTCCATTATCTTGCCTGTTTTGTTTTCTGTGTGTGTGTGTGTGTGTGTGCGTGTGTGTGTGTGTGTGTGTGTGTGTGTGAGAAGAAATGCCATTTTATTAGATAGAAAGTAATTCTTAACCAATTTGTTTCTCTCTATGAATTTAATTTGATTGCATTTTATTTTTATGTTCTAGGGACTTTGAAGGCAATCGTATCCATGGTTTAACATTTTTGACTTTTATTTCCTGCAATAATTTAACTGTTTTGTAAGTACTGAGGGGTTTTGTTGTTGTTGTTTTCATAAATGTTTTCTAAGTACTGTTAGACAATTTTCAGTGGTTTAGTGAATTAGAAGTAAAGACAAGTTTCTCAATACATTTTTTTTGGTTTGATATTTTTGCACTTGGTATTCTCACATGATCTTACAATCTACCAGGTAACACTTCTGCCGTATTCAGAAGATAACTGTGGATTCCTAAGCCGACATTAAACCTTATTCAAGCAGGCTATGTAGCTCTAACGTGTCACCAACATCATTAGAGAAGACATAAAATTCCATGTGTTTTTATTCTGTTAATTTATTAGGTTGAGTTATTCTGGTGATATTTTTCTTTAACTGGTCTTAAAAGTCAAGTTTATAAACCAATAGGAAAAGAAAACAAATTATTTCTTGTAGACAGTACATAAAAAATTAGCGAATGCAAACAAGTGTCAATAAATTTACAAATTGTTCTATATTAAGAAATGTAGAGGAGGGGGCAAGATGGCGGCGCCGGGAGGACTCTCATTCTGAGGAGCAGCACAGCAGGATTGGCACAGTGACCAGCAATCAGAACTCGCGGCCATAAAACACAAGGGATTGTGTTTCACAGGTGAGAGGATACCCCACAGTGGGGGATTCAATCAGCTTTAACTCACCCGGCTAAACCTCAGAAGAGATCCCAGTTCCGCCAGGCTCTTGGTTGTCAGCCTGGGGCTACACGCCAGCGTGTTCTAGTCACTATCCCAGACTGAACTGTGGGCCCACAACACCATAGACTGGATTTCCCAGTCGAGAGATAACCCCACGGAGCAGGAAACAATTGGGACCAACCTCAGGTTACCCAGACATCCCCTGGAAAAGACTCGGGTTCCGCGGGTGCCCCAGGAGCCAGCCCGGACCCAGAGCCGGGAGGGACAAAGGCGCCTGCCTGCACAGAGCCCTGCCTGCGCGCGTGATTCGCCGCCTCAGATAGAACTGTGGGCACCAAGGCAACAGGGCACCAGACTGCGTGTCTCTGGCAGGAGGAAACCCCCAGCGGAGGGGGTCAGCAGCTCTAACGCTTAGGACACCCAGCACCAAAACACTTCCTGGACTCACGCAGACTCTAGTGCAGGCAGAAGCGCTGTGCTCTGCCACCATTGTTGCGTTCCCCTGGGGCACTGGGACACACAGCTGCATCCTCGGACCTGCAGGAGCCGAAGAGCCATTACAGCAGCCCTCAGATACTGTGCCAGGGATCGGCCAGTTGTCCCTGGCTGGACTGTCAAAACTGTGGGAATCCCTGATCCTTCAGGGGGGCTGCACCCACAGCGTCTGGACCAGAGCGGTGCCTGCAGCCCCCATCCCAGACAGAGACACACAGCTTCTGGTCCAGAGTGAGGCACCCAGCCTCCAGACCAGAACAGTGACCCCAGATGCCAACTCAACCTAGGTGCACATTCTCCAGGTCCAGAGCAGAGCAATCAGCCTCTGGCCCAGAGACTTGCTGAGTGCACCTCCCACTTTCCCGGACAGAACTGTGCGCCCCAGGATAACAGACTGAGTTTCCTTGTTGGGAAAAAACCCCACAGCTAGGGAATCAGCAGTCTCTTCAAGAGGACTGTACATGGAAATTTAGTGAGCAGCAGCACACTAAATTTATAACAAGAAACCCAGCAGTGGAGCAGCTGTCTTGAGAATTTCTATGGGTAAGAAGAGATCCCCCCTGCCTAACATAGACCACAGCTACTACTCAGGGCTATGAACCTGAGGTGAGCAGTGGCAACTCCTGAGAAACACTGGCCATACAGTGACCATAACCAAAAAGCAGAGAAGGACTCCTTCAGGAAAAATCATCTTCTGGCCAAGGGGATACTCCCTACCTCAGGACTCCAGGAAGCACAGAAACTAACAGCCAAAACCTAAATCAGCCCAATGGGTAGAGATCAGCGTAAAGGCTCAACCAACAAAAGGCAGAGCAATATGGCATCTCCAGAACCCAGCCATCCAGAGGCGAATAGCCCTGAACAATGCAGCATAATAGAAAATCAAGAAGATGACCTTACATCTATGTTGATGAAGAGGATAATAGAGGAAACAAATAAAATACGTAAAGAATTAGAGGAAGATAAAAACCAAACAGATCATGGCTATCCGTAAAGAAATGGAGGAAGACAAAGACAAGCAGATTAGGGCCATCCGTGAAGAAATACGGGAAGATGCAGCCAAACAGCTTGTGGCCTTCAGAGAAGAAATAATTAAATCACTGAAAGAAATCAAAGAGACAGAGTTGAAGGAACTAAAAGAAAAAGAGGAAAATACAAGCACACAGGTAAAGGAAATACAAAAAACAACTCAAGACCTGAAGATAGAACTAGAAAAATTAAAGAAAACACAAATGGAGGAAATAATGGAGAGGAAGAATTTAGGGAAGAAAACAGGAACTACAGAGGTAAGCATAACCAACAGAATACAAGAAATGGAAGAAAGAATCTCAGGTGTAGAAGATACAATGGAAGAAATCGGTGTATCTGTCAAAGAAAATGTTAAATCCAAAAAATTCCTGACACAGACCGTCCAAGAAATCCAAGACAACATGAAAAGACAAAATCTAAGAATAATAGGAATAGAGGAAGAAGACTCCTTTCTCCAAGGCCCAGAAAATATTTTCAACAAAATCATTGAAGAAAATTTCCCCAAGTTAAAGGAGAAGCCAATAAGGATACATGAGGCCTACAGAACACCCAACAAATTTGACCAGAAAAGAAAATCCTCTCACCACATAATAATCAAAACAGTAAGTATACAGAACAAAGAAAAAATACTAAAAGCTGCAAGGGAAAAAGGCCAAGTAACATATAACGGCAAACCCATTAGAATCACACCTGACTTTTCAACAGAAACTATGAAAGCCAGAAGGGCCTGGACGGATATCATGCAGACCCTAAGAGAACACAGATGTCAACCCAGGCTACTATACCCTGCAAAACTCTCAGTCCTCATAGACAGAGAAAACAAGATATTCAATGACAAAAACAAATTTCAACAATACCTACACACAAATTCAGCATTACAGAAGACACTGGAAGGGAAAATACAACCCAAGAAAATTAGCTTCTGTCAAGAAAACACAGGAAATAATTAACCTTACTACAGCAAAACAAAAAGCAACCAAGCACACAACCTTATAAACACAGCCAACATCAATATCAAAGGATCTAACAGCCACTGGTCATTAATCTCTCTCAACATCAATGGACTCAACTCTCTAGTAAAAAGACACAGATTAAAAGAATGGATACGTAAACAAAACCCAGCAATCTGTTGCATACAAGAAACACACCTAAGACACAAAGATAGACATTACCTGAGGGTAAAAGGTTGGAAGACGACTTTCCAAGCAAATGGACCCAAGAAACAAGCAGGAGTAGCCATTCTAATATCTGATAAAATAGACTTTCAACCAAAATTAATAAAAAGAGATGAGGAAGGACACTTCATACTCATCAAGGGAAAATTCCACCAGGAAGACATCACAATCCTGAACATCTATGCCCCAAATACAAGAGCACCCACATTTGTAAAAGAAACATTGATAAAATTTAAACCACATATAGATCCACACACATTAATAGTGGGAGACTTCAACACCCCACTCTCAACAAAGGACAGGTCAACAAAACAGAAATTAAACAAAGAAACAATATCTCTGACAGAGGTCATGAATCAAATGGACCTCACAGACATCTACAGAACTTTACACCCAAACACAAAAGAATTTACCTTCTTCTCAGCACCTCATGGAACCTTCTCCAAAATAGACCATATAGTTGGTCACAAAGCAAGCCTCAACAGATACAAGAAGACTGAAATAATCCCTTGTATCCTGTCTGATCACCATGGAATAAAGCTGGACTTCAACAACAACAGAAATAGCAAAAAGCCTACACACTCATGGAAACTGAACAACTTGTTACTAAATGACAGCTGGGTCAGGGAAGAAATAAAGAAAGAAATTAAAGCCTTTCTAGAACTCAATGAAAATGAAGACACAACATACCCAAACTTGTGGGACACAATGAAAGCAGTGCTAAGAGGAAAGTTCATAGCACTAAGTGCCTTCAAGAAGAAATTCGAGACAGCTCATTCAAGCAACTTAATGGCCCACTTAAAAATCCTAGAAAAAGAAGAAGCAGACACACCAAAAAGGAGTAGACGGCTGGAAATAATCAAACTCAGGGCTGAAATCAATCAATTAGAAACAAATAAAACAATTCAAAGAATCAATGAAACCAAGAGCTGGTTCTTTGAGAAAATCAACAAGATCGACAAACCCTTAGCCAAGCTAACTAAAAAGCAGAGAGACACCACCCAAATCAACAAAATCAGAAATGAAAAGGGGGACATAACTACAGACACTGAGGAAATCCAAACAATCATTAGGACTTACTTCAAAAGTCTATATGCCACAAAATTTGAAAATCTAAATGAAATGGACAATTTTCTTGATCGATTTGACTCACCAAAGCTGAATCAGGACCAGGTAAATCAACTAAATAGTCCTATATCCCCCAAAGAAATAGAAGCAGTCATCAAAAGTCTCCCATCCAAAAAAAGCCCAGGACCAGATGGCTTCAGCGCAGAATTCTCACAAAGACTCAACAAAGAAAGAGAATTTCAGGCCAATCTCCCTTATGAACATTGATGCAAAAATACTTAACAAAATACTTGCAAACCGGATCCAAGAACACATCAAAGATATTATCCACTATGACCAAGTAGGCTTCATCCCAGGTATGCAGGGGTGGTTCAATATACAGAAATCCATCAATGTGATCCACCATATTAACAAACTGAAAGAAAAAAACCACATGATAATCTCCCTAGATGCTGAAAAAGCATTTAACAAAATCCAACATCCATTCATGTTTAAAGTACTGGAGAGATCAGGGATACAAGGCACATATCTAAACATAGTAAAGGCGATTTACAGCAAGCCTATAGCCAACATCAAACTGAACGGAGAGAAACCAAGAATTGCTAAAACAATCCTCTACAATAAAAGATCTTCTGGAGGTATCTCCATCCCTTATCTCAAGCTGTACTATAGAGCAACAGTTATAAAATCTGCATGGTACTGGCATAGAAACAGAATGGTGGATCAATGGAATCGAACAGAAGACCCAGAAATAAACCCACACACTTATGGACACCTGATTTTTGACAAAGATGCCAAAACCATACAATGGAAAAAAGATAGCATCTTCAACAAATGGTGCTGGTCCAACTGGATGTCTTCATGTAGAAAAATGAAAATAGATCCATACTTATCACCCTGCACAAAACTGAAGTCCAAGTGGATCAAAGACCTCAACATAAAACCAGACACATTAAATCGGCTAGAAAAAAAAAGTGGGGAATACCCTAGAACTCATTGGTACAGGAGAAAACTTCCTGAACAGAACACCAACAGCACAGGCTCTAAGAGCAACAATCAATAAATGGGACCTCATGAAATTGAAAAACTTCTGTAAAGCAAAGGACACCGTCATCAAAACAAAGCGACTGCCTACAGATTGGGAAAAAATCATCACCAACCCTTTATCTGACAGAGGACTCATATCCAATATATACAAAGAATTAAACAAGCTGAAAAGCAATAAACCAAGTAATCCACTTAAAAAATGGGGACCAGAGCTAAAGAGAGAATTCTCTGTAGAGGAATATCGAATGGCAGAGAAGCACTTAAAGAAATGCTCAACCTCATTAGCCATTAGGGAAATGCAAATCAAAACAACCCTGAGATTTCACCTTACACCCATCAGAATGGCCAAGATGAAAAACTCAAGGGACAACACCTGCTGGAGAGGTTGTGGAGAAAGGGGAACCCTTCTCCACTGCTGGTGGGAATGTAAACTGGTACAACCACTCTGGAAATCAATCTGGTACTTTCTCAGACAACTAGGAATAGTGCTTCCTCTAGATCCAGCCATACCGCTCCTAGGCATATACCCAAAAGAGGCTCAAGTACACAAAAAGGACATTTGCTCAACCATGTTTGTAGCAGCTTTATTTGTAATAGCCAGAAGCTGGAAACAACCCAGATGCCCCTCAACCGAAGAATGGATGCAGAAACTGTGGTACATCTATACAATGGAGTATTACTCAGCAATGAAAGATAAGGAAATCATGAAATTTGCAGGTAAATGGTGGGACCTGGAAAGGATCATCCTGAGTGAGTTGTCCCAGAAGCAAAAAGACACGCATGGTATATACTCACTCATATAAACATACAACATAGAATAAACCCACTAAAATCTGTACATCTAAACAAACTAAGCAAAAGAGAGGATCCTCACTAAAATGTTCAATCCCCATCCTGAAAGGCAAAGAGGATGGACATCAGAAGAAAAAGAAAATAGGAAACAACCTCGGAACCTGCTACAGAAGGCCTCTGAAAGCCAGAAGAAAACAGGAAACAACCTTGAAACCCGCCACAGAGGGTCTCTGAAAGCTTCTGCAGTATAGACTGTCAAAGCAGAGGCTGAGCCTGATGGCCAACTGTCGGGCAGAGTGAATGGAATTCTATGTAAGAAGTGGGAAATAGTAAGAGCTGGAGGGGATGGGAACTCCACAAGGAGAGCAACAGAACAAGAAAATTTGAACACAGGGAACTTCCCAGAGACTCATACTCCAACCAAGGACTATTCGTGGAGATGACCTGGAACCCCTGCACAGGTGTAGCCCATGGCAGTTCAGTGTCCAAGTGGGTTACATAGTAATGGGAAGAGGGACTGCCTCTGACATAATCTGATTGGTCTGCTCGTTGACCAGGCCACAGTAGAGGACAATGCAGCCACTTTTGATGAGAACTGATAGACTAAGATCAGAAAGAAGAGGAGAACCTCCCCTATCAGTGGACTTGGGGAGTGGCATGCATGCAGAAAGAGGGGGAGGGTGGGATCAGGAGGGAGGAGGGAGGGGCTTATGGGGGGATACAAAATGAATAAAGTGTAATTAATAAAAAATTTTAAAAAAATGTAAACATAATGTCACTAGGTAAGATGGTCTTTACTACCTAATTTGTTTTGGTTTGGTTTGTGAGATGGGGTTTCTCTGTGTATCCCTAGCTGTCCTAGAACTCACTTTGTAGACCGCTCACCCCTGCCTCCTGAGTCCTAGAATTAAAGGCATATATGGCCCAGCTTTTACTGTCTTTATTAAGTGTATTAATTATTACACAACCAACTAGATGCATGAGGGTGTTTGGGCTTGCTCATATTGAGCATATGCTTAAAAATACCAGAGACTTTAAGGATTCATGATACAATTATAATAACTGTGAAAAGTTTAGAATGTCAGCTGTTCTGCAGCATCTCTTCCATCACAGAATTGCACTGGAAGTTCAAGAAATGAAAGCAGCCACTGTTTAATGTTCTGCTATCCTGTTTCACAAACACTTTACACACAGCCTGTAATCCGAACTCAGAGCAAGATAACTTCCTGTCACCAACACAACCAAAGCAAAGAGTCACCTTCTGGTCTTATGGCGCTCTCTATCATTACTGGGTAACATCTGGGCACTCAGGGACTGTGATATCCACAAGCTATCACTTGGGACCAAGAGCAGAGGATCTTCTGTCTGAGTTTTAATCACGCTATCTAAAGCTCTATGGAATCCTGGGACTGATTTTTCTAGGAATCTATTAGATTCAATAGCTATTCTTTTTATTTTTCTTTCATTTATTTTCAGGAAATTCTTTGTGGTGTTTTTTTTTTTTTTTCCAAAAACTGGACTACATACCTATTGTATGCAAGCACTGTGTCGCAGGCCCAGGGTACAGAGGATTCCAGAAGAGAAGAGGAAGCAATGATCTTACCTTCACAAATTTTGTCTAAAGTGGAAAAGGATTACTGAACAACTCACTTATGCATATGTAATTCTACATTTTCCATAAAAGAAAGGTATATAGGGTGAGACAGACATATGGTAAAGAAGTAAGAAAAGACTTCCTTCCTGGTTTCATCGCATTTTCTGTCCTAGCTCTTTTTATTTCTCCACATTTACTTCCAAGCCAAAGCTTTGTGTGTTGAACACCTCAAGGCTCTACCTATGATGCATCTGATCATGTAACTACCATAACACCTGTCTAGAGAACAGCTGTCCTGTTCACAGGCATTGCTCCGATGCATCTACGTGTTGTTCATATTTACATACATGTTCTCATCATGAATATATTTTCAATGTGGAGAATAATCATAGAATGATAATGCTAGAAGCTTGTTGTCAATTTTATAAAAATGAAAAGAAGGATTTGGGGGGTCATTGAATGGCCTGAAAGGGGGCTGTTGGGTCTAATCTGAATGCTAAAGCCATAATGGAATTGTACTAGAAATGTGGAGAAATAAACATCTAGCTGAGACTCCTTTGGTGAGAATTTGTGACCAGAGCTAAACAGGAACGAAATGGATACATTATGTTTAAAATCTCATGGTTTTCCCAAGGGGTAGTAATAAACTTGTCTGGTGGGAGATAATTACCACACGTTAAAAGTGGCCCAGCTCTCCCTCGCACTGCCACATCTCTATGCCACATCAGCATGATATTTAAAGCACTAAACCAGTGTCCACACTGCTGAAAACGTGAGGCTGGCTGGTTTTGCATATGAAGCAAATTCTGTATAAATATTAATTTGACAACTGTCAGCCCCACAGAGCAAGGGTTAGCATTACGTAAACTGTCAACCCACAGGCAGGTTGGAGAGAGGGGGTGGATACCCTCCGGGGAAGCCATCTCACCACTCTGCCCCACAATGTTTTTTTGTAAGGAAGAGCTGACAGAGTCAAGGGCAAGGTAAGGAGAGCTGCAGACTTCATGGCTGTACTGAGCTCAGGCTTGTGCTGCTGAAGAGGCACCTTTAGGCTGAAGAGTCCGCTTCGTTAACACAAATCCAGGCACCGGGAGTGACTTCACCACTAAGGACAAAACCAAGCAACAGGGTTTTTTGTTTTGTTTTGTTTTGTTTTGTTTTTTTATTTATTACAATTGATTCACTCGTATCCCAGCTGTAGCCCCCTCCCTCATTCCTTCCCAATCCCACCCTCCCTCCCTTGTCTCCTCCCTGCCCCTCTCTATGTCCACTGATAGGGGAGGTCCTCCTCCCCTTCCCTCTGACCCTAGCCTATCAGGTCTCATCAGGACTGTCTGCATTGTCTTCCTCTGTTGCCTGGTAAGGCTATTCCCCCATTAGGGGGAGGTAATCAAAGAGCCAGCCACTGAGTTCATGTCAGAGACAGTTCCTGTTCCCATTACTATGGAACCCACTTGGACACTGAGCTGCCATGGACTACATCTGTGCAGGGGTTCTACAAAGAAAGCAATAGAACCAAAAAAAATCTGGGCACAGGGGTCTTTTCTGAGACTGATACTCCAACCAAGGACCATGCATAGTGATAACCTAGAACCCCTGCACAAGTAATAGGTTTTAATTTAGAACACAGATTTTTTTTTTCCTCCCTACGTAACTATGGGTAAGATATTATCTCCAAGTACCAGAGTTTCTAAAACGCTTTGAAACTTTTAAAGCAACAATACCCTCCTTCACCCACGGGGAAGCAAGAAAGGCAAAGAACAGAACAGCACTCAGCCAAAAAGAACTGAGGCCAGATACCTACTCACAAAAGCCTCATTCAGGGAGCCCAGCTATGTCTGCCTCTGCAGTGCCTGGCTGCTCTACTTGACACCGTGCCCGCTGAAGCCTTCAGATGAAACACCTGCATCATCCTGGGTCCTTGATCTAGGCCCGCCCCTGGCAAGAGGCTGGGTCAGCTCATAGCTGGAACCCGGGCACCTCTGGCTACGCACTGTTTCCTCAATGACTCCTGCTGGTTCCCACTCACCAGAGGATGTCAAAGCCACCAACACAGGAGCTACTTCTAGCTAAAACAAAACAAAACAAACAAACAAAAAACAGGTTGACCGCACACTTTTGAAAGCTTTCTGCAGTCTCAGCCTGAACGTGCAGCCCCACTTCATCCTTGCTTAGATCAGCTGGAAATTTTTGCGGCAGGAAGCCTCCAAACCCGTATCGTCTACCATTTCTCTGCCAAGGTTACAGTATATTACTAGACTGCATCATTTGTTTTCCCCCATCGAGTTCTGATGAAGGCTTTCTACCTCGATACCATAAAACACCCAGGGAGATACCCTAAAACAGTTAACGATCTGTGCACACCCTGCCTTACAAAGTTATACTTACAATACTGTCTTCTGTGAGACTGTATTAATTGCGGTGGGGTGGTGATTTAAAAAAAAAAAAAAAAAGTGGAACACATAGCAAATACAGCTCGCGGAGCCTCGTACTGCTGTCCGGTGCACAGTTACTTTCCTGTACGAGTGGCTATTTGCAAAGCTGATTTACAACGTGACAAATAAGAAAATGGGAAGATGTACGGCCGCAGAGATGCTGAGAGAATCACCATGCAGGCACTGTTCTCAAGTGCTGGGCACCGTAAATTCTCACAAGATAAAGTGTGGAGCAGAGGAAGTAGTGGGCCGTTTTCTTTATTTCCCTTCCCTTTTGCCAGAATTCTAAAATCAAGACAGGAGAGGGTGAACAGGAGCCACAAAAGACATGTCTGTGAGTATCTGTGCCAGAGATACATGACCTTGGGCAAAGCCTATTACAATCCCAGCTGTTTTCCATTGCTTTATTGTGCTTTTGAAAGACAACAAATGTCATATAATATTATATAATTGTCAAATATCAATAAAAAGAATATACACTTTTGTGAGATAAAATTGCATCATTTGGGATGTGATAAAGCATATATGAAGTTAGATCATAAATTAAGTACAGCGGTCGCATATTTTTAACACTAAATGCTAGTCACATAATTGGGTGGGTTTGAAACTAGTTCCTGATTCTGTGAGTTCCCCAAATATATGAGAGTTCCATATTGTACCTAAGTAGAACTAGTCCTAATCTTTCTTTTACTTTTTTTTACTTTCTTTTTTTAATTTATTTTTTCTTTATTAATTATACTTTATTCACTTTGAATCCCCCCCCCATGGTTCCCTCCCTTCTCCCGTCCCAATCCCTCCCTTCCTCCACCCTCTGCATGCATGCCCCTCCCCAAGTCCACTGATAGGAGAGGACTTCTTTTCCTTCCTTCTGGTCCTAGTCAATTAGGTCTCATCAGGAGTGGCTGCATTGTCTTCTTCTGTGGCCTGGTAATGCTACTTCCCTCTCAGGGGGAGGTAATTAAAGGCAGAGTGCAGGGAATCTTAGGAAAGAAGTGGGAAACAGTAAGATCTGGAGAGGACAGGAACTCCACAAGCAGAGCAACAGAACCAAAAAATCTGAGCATAGGGGTCTTTCCTGAGACTGATACTCCAACCAAGGACTATGCATGGAGATAACCTCATACCCCCACAGAGATGTAGCCCATGGCAGTTCAGTATCCAAGTGGGTTCCATTGCAATAGGAACAGGGACTGTCTCTGACAGGAACTGATTGGCCTGCTCTTTTACTTTTTTAAAAAAATTCAAGCTCATTCTCTTTATTGTTATTACTTTGAGACAGGATTCATCCAGTAGCCAAGACTACCCTCAAACTCTTGTTCTTCCTGACCCCAACCCTCCTGCAGGTTGGGCTTACCAGTTCCTTTCCACTCCAGTTTAAGAAGGGAATTTTTTTTAAGTATCATTTTATGTATGTGGTAATGAGAGGGTTTTTAATACCAGTTATTTGACAGGTGTCAGGAGACACACAGAGACTGAGTAATCAGGAGTGAGGTTGCTAGGTCAAGGTCTTCCTGGGCTCCATGGTAAATTCAAGGGCAGCCCAGCTCACAGCCTGAAACTCTCTCAAAAGACAAAAGAAGAAAGCAACCATTTGAGAGCAGGGCTGAAACCAGTTACATTATATAAGAGTGCAGAAACGCACGGCATTTTGAAATCCTTGAGCCAATTGACTCTCAGGTGGATGACTATGAAATGATATTTTAAAAGATGTATAATTAAAGCAATTCGTGTGTGCGTGTGTGTGTGTGTGTAAGATGTAGTCCAACGGCTCAGAGGATAAAAGGCTTGCCTGAGTTCAGATCTTCAGATCCCAGTCAAATGAAGTAGCACCCCATTTTCAATCCCACCATTTCTACTGCGAGATGGAGGCAGAAATAAGAAAACTAGCTGAAGGCTCACAGGCCAGAGAGCCTGGAGCATACAGAAGAGTGACAGAAACAAGAGCGATCTCATCTCACTAGGGTGGGGGCAAGAATCAGCTCCAGATCCTGAGGGTTGTTCTCTGACCTCCATGTGTGCACCGGAGCATGCACACATACACACCCCTACACACATATATCATATACATATCATGCACGCACATTCATACATATACACTTAGATGCATGCCACTCACACATGTACACACATCCCTGTGGGTGCTATTAACATCATATTATTAATATTATTAATTATTAATATCATCAATACTATATTCTTGATGATTAATATTATTGGTATCATAGCATTAATATTATAAATACCATTGATGCTATTAATAGCAAAGATTACAGAACAGAAAAGGAAGTACAGCCAGGTGCAGTTATAAGTTACACGAGGATTTCACAAAAGTCAGTGAATCTTGACACATGAAAAGCATTATCTACAAAGAAATCACACACCAGAGTCCCACGCTTTAGTGAACACATACTATATGTCTGAAGTAGCCAGGGGGGATGCTAGGCATTGGAGATGTGCTAGTTGAAAAGACAGACCAACTTCCTATCCTTCCCAAATGTATATCAGCTGGGAATATACAAATTCAGACAATAACTAAGAGAGCTTAGTAAGTGATTGCACAATGCCAAGTTCTGCTGAGTGTCCTAGTGTAGGATCACTATGAAGAAAATGAAGCTTTTAGGAGGTAATACTAGGTAGGGACCTCAATCACTTGAGACTTCTAATTCAGGGAATAGAAATTATACTGTCAAGAGAAAGTACAGAGCGGACTCAGTCAGAGACACTGGGCAGAGGAGCTGGAGGTTCTTTCAATTTAGGCAACACTCTATCAGAGACTCAAAACCACAGCAAATGAGATCTATTTTCATGTAGCCCCAAACTTTGGTGATATGAATTCCAAAAATTTTGCAAGTACAAGGAAGAGGAGAGAGATTTCCTGGGTGCTGAACCTAACCCATACTCACTCCTCTTTAGCACAAGGTTCCAAAGTAAACATGCTCAGTATAATTGTGCCTACTCAAATAGAAGCATGTGTTTTTTTCCCAATGGTAAACTGCACACCACTTCTGACCACAATAAACATACAGGATTGAAGTAAAAATATTTTAAATTGAATTTTTTAAAAAAAAAAAAAAAAAAAAAAAACCTCTTCATTTTTAAGCTTGAGGTGACATGTGAAAATGGTTTGGTTCTCGCTTGATGAAGAAACCCTACAAAATCATGCAAGCCAACAGACTCAAATCTTCGAGATGGAGAGATGACTCAGCAATTGGGACCACTGACTGCTCCTCCAGAGGACATGACTTCAATTCCCAGAACCCACATGGAAGCTTGCAACTCTCTATAACTCCAGTTTCAGGGCATCCATGGCAACAGGCATGCCTGCGGTACACATATATATAAGCATGAAGGCAAAATATACCCATACATAAAATATAACCGATTAATTAATAAAACAAGAGACTCAGACCCTCATGTTTACTTTAAGAACAACAGTGAAACTGCCCAGTCCATCAAGGTTATAAGCACGAGAAAAAGGCCACCAAATTCTGAAAGAAGTCACTTTTAAAAAGCAATATGGAGGAAAGAAGAAATGATGGAAGTGGTGTAAATACAATGTTCATGTATGAAACTCTTAAAAAAAAAAAGGGAAGCAATGTACGGCTTCTGGTGGCTTCATTGTACTGTCTGTAGATATATCCAAGCGAAACACTGGGAGGCTGGATTGGTTGTTGACCTTGATTTTTTAACAAACCTACTTTATTTAGGGTTTTAAACACTTCCCCCTCCCTCCCAACTGCTCAACACTGGGTAGGAGGGAAAGGTTTGTGCAGACAGGTGGTGGAGTTCTCTCCACTACTTCCCACTGGGTAGGGTCGTAGGATTCCTTTTTTTTTTTTTTTTTTTTTTCATTTTTAAACATACTTTTTAATTGATTTAGTATTTATTACAATTTAGTCACTTTTTATCCAGCTGTGTCCCCCTCCCTCCTCTCCTCCCTGCTCCACCCTCCCTTTTTCTTCTCCCCCTATATCCCTCCCCTAGTCCACTGATAGAGGAGGTCCTCCTCCCCTACTATCTGCCCCCTATCAGGTCTCATCAGGACTGGCTGCATTGTCTTCCTCTGTGGCCTGGCAAAGCTCCCCACCCGGTGGGGGCTCACATTTTTAACCACAAGCAAGAAGTAGAGAGAATGAACTAGATGAGGTGAGACTATAAAAAAGCAAAAGTCAACCTCGGAGATACACTCTCTCTATTAGGGCCACACGTCAAAACTTCCCCAACTGTGCCACCAAGAACCAAGTGCTCAGTTGTCTGGGCCTTCAGGAACGTTTCACTAGATAACCACAATAGCCCTTTACCCATTAAAGGGAGTAACTTTTTTTTTAACTTTTATTAATTACACTTTATTCACTTTGTATCCCCCATAAGCCCCTCCCTCCTCCCTTGCCGATCCCACCTTCCCTCCCTCTTCTTCACGAATGCCCATCCCCAAGTCCACTGATAGGGGAGGTCCTCCTCTCCTTTCTGATCTTAGTCTATCAGATCTCATCAGGAGTGGCTGCATTGTCTTCTTCTGTGGCCTGGTAAGGCTGCTCCCCCCACAGGGGGAGGTGATCAAAGAGCAGGCCAATCAGATTATGTCAGAGGCAGTTCCTCTTCCCATCACTATGTAAGCCACTTGGACACTAAACTGCCATGGGCTACATCTGTGCAGGGGTTCTAGGTTATCTCCATGGTACTTGGTTGGAGTATGAGTCTCAGGAAAGACCCCTGTGCTCAGATTTTCTGGTTCTGTTGCTCTCCTTGTGGCGTTCCTGTCCTCTCCAGCTCTTACTATTTCACACTTCTTTCATAAAATTCCAAGCACTCTGCCCAACAGTTGGCCATAAGTCTCAGCATCTGCTTTGATAGTCTGCAGGGCAGAGCCTTTCAGAGGCCCTCTGTAGCAGGTTCCTAGGTTGTTTCCTGTTTTCTTCTTCTTCTGATGTCCTTCCTCTTTGCCTTTCGGGATGGGGACTGAGCATTTTAGTCAGGGTCCTCTCTCTTGCTTAGTTTCTTTAGATGGACAGATTTTAGTAGGTTTCTTTGGGGGCAGTACCACATCAGTCGTCCGAATCCAGAAGACCGGCAAATCAGCAAACAGCAAATGCAGCAGCAGAGGGAACCAGCAGCAAGCAGTCTTCCTCCAAGCAGCCCCACCTTCTTCCTCTGGGCTGTCATAGTTCTACCCCTCAAAGTCCTCAGAATTCAACTCATCCCACCTGACAAAGAACACATTCCGCACGAGGCACTTAACAGGTGTGGACAAAGTAAAATCCCTAACTTGAAATTTTAACAAAAACATGTCTACATGTGATAAACAAAAACATCCACAACAATTGGTGGTCCCAAAAGGGTGCCAAATGGTTTCTGCACACACTTAAATACACAGAGTGAAACTGAACTTAAGGGTTTCGTGTACACTGTCTAGTTGCTGACGTGTTCAGATAAAGCACCCAAGAGACACCACTGAATTTACAGGGAGCACATGGTGGGCTGACCCATGCAGGAGCTTCCTGCCATTGAGATGCGCCTCAATGCAAAGGAAAAGATTATCCCGAAGCCATGAGAGGAGGAAGCACGAAGAAGAAGATGTTTCAGAATAAACTGAAGAAACAAAAACTTAGGGCATGAGAACAGTCTCAGCATAAAATAAATGGAAACAAATGTAAAGAAGAAGAAGAGGAGGAGGAGGAGGAGGAGAAGAAGAAGAAGAAACTTCAAAGCAACTGCATTCCTAGAATATGTCTCCTAACACACACAAAAAACACAGCTTCTAAGGGTGACATGATTTTACCCTCGTCAGAGTTAAGCTGCATCCAAAAGGAAATGCTTTGTAGAATATGCACTAATTCACCTATTAGGGTGGATCGTCACTCTAAAGTTACTTAATCTTTTCGATTCTCAGTATCTTCATTTATAAAATAGAATTAATGCCTTCTTCGTAGAGTCCAGCGGTGAAGTGCTAATACTCCTCTAATCTGATTCTGGTGCTCTAAGTGAACAACACTGACTGGGTGAATTTGTAAAGAACAGACGCTTACTGAGCTGAGTCCCAAGACTGAAGAGTCAAAGAGCTTGGGAGAAAATTCTGGTGGGAGTCATTTTGTTGTAACATGTCATACTGCATCACAGTGCAAAGCAAAACTTTCTAGGCCAGTTCTTTCCCTCATGATCTCACCTAATCCTATTTCCCAAAGGCCCGGCTCAAGTTTCCAACAGCTGACCGGAAAACGCTCAACTGTACTTGCCAATTGGAGTAGAATGTTCCTTCTTGACTCTCATCCTAAAGTCACCAAAGGAAGGAAGGAAGGAAGGAATAAAAAAATCTCTAATTCTATTCTGTCCTATTCTATTTTGTTATCTATTCTGTTCTGTTCTATTCTATTAAAAAATCTCTTCTCTCTTTCTCTCTCTCTGAGTCTCTTGTCTCTCTTGTTCACTCTCTCTCCCTCTGATTCCTTCTCTTTCTTTCATTTATATAGAGGCAACAAAAGAAGATGTATTTTTGCAATAAGAAGCAATGAATGAAAAAAGAATGTGCATTTTAGCCAAGTAGAAAGGGCTTTGAAGGTTGGGTGAAGAGTCTCTGCCTCTAGTTTAGTAACAAAGCACTCATTTAATGAAAAACTGAATAAAGTAAGATGAAAACAATGGCTAAGCTGAACACTTCAAGCCAATGTATGAATGAACCAAACGTGAAGAAGTATAACCCACTTCATAGGGTCTTCGTACTCCTACATAAGTTGTTTTAGATGCTATCTCCTTTTAGGTCAGAGGATTCCAACTCTGGTTACATAATAGAAACACATGGGTAACATTTAAAATCCCTGTATGTGCGAAAGAGCATTGTCTTTTTGAAAATATTTTAGTCTATTTTGTGCTGCTATGACATCATGTCACAGTTGTGTAGTTTATAAACAGTGTAATTTTATTGGGCCTATAGTTATGAAAGCTGAGAAGCCTCAGACTAAGGGACACATATTGTGAAATCCTTCTTATTGCCTCACTCCAGGGAAGAGTCTAAAGGGCAAAAGAGCACTTAAGAGAACATCAGAGAAGCTGTATAATTGTATATTATAAAAATATACAGTAACAACAAGGAGCCTGCCTCTGTGATTACCAGCCCTCTCTCCCTCAAGACATCAATGGGAAGAGAGCCCATATCAACTAAGCATGTCTTCAAATTCTACCTCTCGGGACTGTGGCAATGAGAACTAACATTTCAGGCTAAGAATTTTAAGGGACATCCTCATATCATAACACTAAGTGATTCCAGTATAACTCAAAGGTGACCTGGGCTGGAGGTTCAACCATTTAATGCTAGTCTGTTTAGACCTCAAATATAATTATTTGAGGACAAGAATTTCATGATGACTTGAGGTGTGATTTATTCTTCCCTTCTGTTCTGGTTAGTTTGCTCACGGATGAGAATTAAATAATATAGTCCTCTATAGCTCTTATCATAAAGTCATTGTACTAAAAAACAGACTTGGAATGCCATACCAGTTCTTTTTTTTTTTAATTCTTTATTAATTACACTTTATTCACTTTGTATCTCCTCTGTGGTTCCCTCCCTTCTCCCATCCCATTCCCTCCCTTCCTCCACCCTCTGCATGCATGCCCCTCCCTGAGTCCACTGATAGAGGAGGTCTTCTTTTCCTTCCTTCTGATCCTAGTGAATTAGGTCTCATCAGGAGTGGCTGCATTGTCTTCTTCTGTGGCCTGGTAATGCTGCTTCATACCACTTCTTACAGAGCAACAGAATGCCTGGTCTTTCTGTCAATATTTCTGTCTCTGAAACCCCATCATGACTTTTGTATCATGGAATCAGATTCTCACATGTTAACACCCAGGCAGCAGACTCCTTTTGTAAGTCTAGAAAAAACATTGGCAAGGCACAGATCACTCAGTTTTTGTATGTACAAAAGTGGCTACAGGCCATGGCCTTTCAGGCAACTCATCCTAATAATCAACAGAGAAGGCAGAGCAGAGAAAGAACTTCCTCACTCAAACATAATCCAGCTGGTTCCCACAAAAAGCACAACCCACAAGCCAAGCTGACTGTCCCCAGACCAGATGAGAACTCAAACTCCATTCTGCCTTCTGCCTTGAAGGAGATTGTAGTTCATATGCGATGCATTCCTTCCCTTGTAACCCTGATGTACCATGTCACTGAACAATTTTTGAAACCTGGTGTTCTGGTTGAACAGAGCAGGGTATTACTGGGGTTACACTGCACTAGAACGAATTCATTTTTAATTGTTCAGTACCAATCTTTTCCTTCTAAAAAGCATGAGTACCTGACAACTAAATTCTATAAAAATACCTAAGTATGTTTATATGTTGGCCTTTCCTGCTATTTTCTTTTCTAGTTTGCTATCATTTATTTGTTACTAATATGGCTTTTCTTTTGACTTGTTGTTTGGTTAGCATGTTTGTTTGTTTGTCTGCTTGCTTTTGAGGTAGACTCTCATTTTGTAGTTCACCTGCTCTGGAACTTCAGCACACTGGCCCCAGAATCATGAGTGTTCGGATTAGTGACCTAGCCACACTGCCCAACGATTTTTTTTTAAAATAACCACCTTCCCCTCCCTACAACAGGGTATTTGTTTCACTTCCTGCACCAGGAAAATCAAGTTCAAACGTAGAAACCACTGGAAGACCTCTTCAGCATGCACAGGCATAAATAAATGTGGATTGCTGCATTACTTGCTACACAGAAATGAAATCTCATAGTGTACACTCTCTTTTTGTGTTCCATTTCATCATCCATTATTACCTCATAAAAACTCCTCACTTCTTTCACAAAGTCCTGATTCATTTTCACTAGCTACAAGATAATGAATTATATACAGATCCCATAACCTAGTCATTGCATGAATATAATTACCATCTCATTTATTAATGAGAGCAATGCTTAATCAAGTGTCCTTGTGTATAAGTAAATATATATACTTGAATAACTGATGCTTTTCAACCTCCCACCTCAATACCGTGTGGATATCCTAAGGACAGTCTTAAATCTTAATAGCTATTTCTGTTTTATTGTCCAAAGTAATAATTCATACACCCAACAAAAGTACTTGGAAATAACACTTTTCCCTAAGCCAAAAAGTAATAAAGGCATCCTTATAATTTTAGCCAGTATGGTTTAGATTAACACCTCATTAATGCTTTAATTTATGATTCCCTGACTCTTAGCAAATTTGATCATCATTTCTGGTAATTTTTGGTCTTTGGGTTTTGATCCTGTGGGGAATGGGATTGGAAATGGATTGCCTCAGCAATTTGAAAGAGATATGTAAAATTATACCACTTAGGAAAGAAAACACACTTTGGCTTTGTAATAAATAGCCTTTATTATTTTGAGGTTTCCTAGTCTTCTAAGGATGGGCATTATTAGAAATTCCTAATACATGTTTTAAATGGCTCTTTCATCCTCTCTTGGTAGAGAATATGATTAGTCTGCTTATGATTCTCTTACATTGGGTCTTATATGGAATTCTGCTCACAGAACTCCTGATAATAAATGAGCATTTCTAAAACAAAAATGTTACATAGCACATACTAATACATAACACCATAGCATATACTAATACAACTCTTTGATAGATTATAAAACTATGTTATTATCTAACTTGTAATTTTATATATATATTAAATAATACTAGTGTACTTTTTCTATTTAGAGATATAAAATGTGATACTGTGTGTGTGTGTGTGTGTGTGTCCACATATTATATGACACATGCTATTGTTTTATTCAAAACATTTTAAAAGTTTTTCTCTTCTGGACTTATGTCACACTGAAAATGATGTTACAAAATTACCTAATAAGTATAAATTCAAATATCTTTTTAATTTAATTTCTAATAAATTTTATTTGCATACTTAGTTCTGTATTTGGCACATTAAAGTTTTATAATAAGTATATTTACTCATAAATAATAATTTATTATTGTATAATATTTTCCTTTACCCTGATTACAATACATATCATTTCTATTGAAGGGAGATTCCTTCAATTAACACTTTCCATAAAGATGAATGTAATTACTTACTTTTTTGTTATCTTTATTTATACTGCACTTGTTTTAAAACATGAATTCATTTTCTCATAAATGACAAGTATGAAAAATTAAGCATGAAAATTTTTATATACTAATAAATGATTAGATTTCAATTTTCAGGAAGAACTGGACAAAAGGAGGACTAAGTCAGTTTAAAAGAAGAGCCCTGCCTGCCCCGCTTACAGCGGCTCGGAGCCACGACACTGTAGATGCCAAAAACCTGGCATAGCATAAACCACAAGTACTTGTGTGTGTGTGTGTGTGTGTGTGTGTGTGTGTAGTTTTATAAATTAGGTACAGTGAGATGTTATCAATGGAAACTCATAAAGTAGAGCAATTATAATATCTTTAATATATTGTTTCCTGGCAGAGGTATGTTCTGGAAATGTGCCATTAGACAATTTTCATTGCACATACACCAAGAGAACTCCTAGACCAACAAGGTGGTATATGCTCTTTCACAGAGTTAGGATATATAATATATAGGTCATACCCTGTTGTGTGGGGCCATTATGAAAGAAAAAACCAATAACATTAGCAGAGGTAAACGATGCACAGTAAACACAACAGACGGGAGACCACGCACAGACAAGCAGGGCATACCATCTATAGTGAACCCTGTTCTGCGTGGAAGGACAATTCTCTAAAATGATAAAAGCACAGCATAACAGCTGCATAAACCATACCATCCTCAGTTACCATCATTATCAGATGAATGTAAGCTGATATGTTTGTTTACCCCAGCATCATAAAAAATGTATGACGAATCCCCTGCATTGCAGTCACAATGAATATAGTGCCGGCAGTGGAAATTTTCCACTTTATTATAATCTCACGAGAGAATCTTCAGATGTGTGGGCCATTGTTGATGAGGACATTATCCTGTGGCACGTGACTCTGCTGGAATAAAATTACGTACAGCTGCCACTGAACTTTGAGGCTGTTATTAAGTAACATTACTTGCATACAGGTCAAATATCTCCCTGTAGTGACACCCCATAACTGTCACTGTGACTAAGTGGCTACAGCAAATAGCAGATACACTGTTGAGTGCTGGACTAACTGATGATTGTGGGCCCAAGCAGAAGATTGCTGGGGAGATCTCTTAATTCTGAGAATATAGGCATTTTAAAATACAACAATTGTTTATTTCTGGAATTTTCCATGCGTGCTGCATAGTTTTATGCCAACTTGATACAAGCTGAAGTCATTTCAGAGGAAAGAGCCAAAACTAAGAAAAATGCCAAGGGGGAGTTAATATGACCTGGAGAGGATAGGAGCTCCATGAAGACCAAATATATCTCGGCACAGGGGTCTTATATGAGACTGTTTCCCCAACTAAGGACCATGTATGAATATAACCTGGAACCTCTGCTCAGATGTAGCCCGTGGTAGCTCAGTAACCAAGTGGGTTTCCCTAGTAAGGGGAATAGGAACTATTTTTGACATGAACTCAATGGCAGGCTCTTTGACCTTCCCACCCTGCAAGGGAGGAACAGTCCTGCTAGACCACAGAGGAGGACTTTGCAGCCAGTCCTGAAGATACCTGATAAAACAGGGTCAGATGAAAGGGGAGGAGGTCCTCCCCTATCAGTGGACTTGGAAAGGGGCAGGGAGGAGATGAGGAAGGGAGGGTGGGATTGGGAGGGAATGAGGGAGTGGGATACAGTTAATAAAATGTAACTAATAATAAAAATAAATAAAGAAAGAAAAATATTTTATAGATCTTTGCAAAATTTAAAAATAAGAATATATCATAATTGACATATATATTTGTTGTAATAGTGTGCTGCTACATTTTATGTCAGTGAAATAAACTAGAGTTATCTGAGGATCCCCAATGGGATAAAACATTTCCTTAGAATCACAAGTCTGTAGGGCATTTTCCTAATTAGTGATTGTTGGTGGGAGGCCTCATCTACTGTGGTTGGGGACCTTCCTGGGTTTTATAAGAAAGAAGCCTGAGCAAGCCAGTAAGAAGAACTTCTCCATAGCCCTTGCATCAGCTCCTACCTCCAGATTCCTGCCCTGACTGCCTTTCATAACAAATTGTGTTATTGTATTTATGGAAATGTAAGTAAAATAAACCCTTTCCTCTCTAAGCTGAAGAGAGAAAGAAAAAAAATTAGAAAGAAAGAAAGAAAGAAAGAAAGAAAGAAAGAAAGAAAGAAAGAAAGAAAGAAAAAAAAGAAGCAAGCCTCTGTGAGTTCCGACTGTGGGCAAGCCTCTAAGGCATCTTCTTAATTAGTGATCAATGGAGGAGGATCCAGCCCATTGTGAGTGATGCCTGAGCAGGTGGTCCTGGGTTTTATAAAAAAGCAGGCTGAGGAAGCGATTTAGAGCAGGCCAGTGAGCAAGAATCCTCCATGGTTTCTACATCAGCTCCTGCCTCCAGATTCCCGCCCTGCACTGAGTTCCTGCCCTTACTGCCTTTGATGAACTGTGAGTGAAATAGACCCTTTTCTCTCCAAGTTGTTTTTGGTCACGGTATTTCATCACAGCAATGGCAGCCCTAACTTAGACACCATGTAATATTTTTGGATCCATGAACAAGGAAAACCACAGAAAGTAAAACTAGGGGTAATAACAGATTGACCAGATCTAGAAAAAATGTACGAAAGTCCTATACTAACATGGAAATGATGGTGATTACCATAGTGATTACTTGTGGCAAATTCACGTAATCAAACAAAATACGAAGAAAATAAAAGGAAAATTTATCACTACAGAAAGTCCCACAACAAAGGTTAGTGAGAAACAAAGAAAGGAATAAAGGTGCAGACGATAAAAAGGAAAATTTACCGAGAGAGCAGACATGAGTTTTTATTTATCAATAATAACGTTGGCCATAAATTCCTTAAATAAAAATGTACTGATGGAAATATGGAGAAATAACACTTGGCAATATACTTATTTAGAAGAAATTCACTTGAAAGACTTAGTGAAAATGAAAACAATAAGAAAGTTTTACCACACAAATAAAAAACAAAAGAGAACAAGAATAACTAGCTTCTTACCAGTCAATGGAGAGATCCTTTAATTCAGAAAAGTACAATAACAAGGCTCATCACCGTGTAATGACAGATGTCTCATTCCAATGAGAAGAAATAGTAATTGTAAATAAACGCACCCCAGTGCACTACAGCAATTCTTTTAAGTCCAGTGATATTAGATCTGAAAGGGGCAGAGGGTTCCATACAATGGTCACCCTACATTCATTAATAGATAAGAGTTGACCCCGAAGTTCACAAATAAATATTAGACTGTGCCAGAGAGCAAATGGACACAATAGACATTTCCAGATTATTTCCACCAGTAACCACGAAACACACATTTTCTCTGATTATTACATGAAGCGTCGTCCAGGGTAGACCATATGACAGACCACAAAGACTTAACAAATCCAAAATAAATACAAATCAAAGTATGTGTCTTCCCCAGCCACACTGAAATAAAACGATAAACCAACTTTGGAACTGACCTTAATCTGATCTGTGATGACCTATGCATATATTAAAATATATCATGTTCTATTAATATATATAATTGATATCAATTAAAAATAAAAACATATTTTTAGAGATTCCATTTTTTTAACCTGTGTGTGTGCCACAGTACACATACAGAAATCAGACCTTTGCTGTTGGTCCCTTCCTTCTATCTTCCATCTCTTGCTTCAAGTTGTGCAGCCCAGGCTAGCTGTTCTGTGAGCTAAAGGGCCTATCTCTCTGCCTCCCATTTCACATCAGACCACTGGGATTGCAGAGAGATGCTATCAAATGGGGTTTTATGTGGATTCTGAGGTTTGAACTCAGATACACAGCACTGCACAGCAAATACTTCACCTTAAGAGCTGCATCTACAGCCCAAAAGATTGCAAACTGTGATAAGTCTTTGTCTTAGTTAGGGTTCTATTGCTGTGAAGAGTCACCATGACCACACCGACTCCCATAATGGAAAACATTTAATTGGGGCTGGCTTACCGTTCAGAGATTTAGTTCATTATCAACACAGTGGGAAGCCTGGCAGTGTGCAGGCAGACCAGGTGCTAGAGAAGGAGATCTGAAGGCAGCAGGAAGAGAACTAAGACACTTCCTCCAAGAAAACCACACCTACTCCAGAAAGGCCACACCTCCTAGTAGGGCCACTCCTTATGTGCCTTTGGGGACCATTTTCTTTCAAACCATCTGTCTTGTTCCATCACTTCATTGCAACTGACTAGCTGAACACTCCTCAGGGCCCTTTATAAGGAAACTGAAGACTTTCAGAGGCTAAAGTATAATAATGCCCTCTTTATTATACTTTTTGTTTATTTTGTTAATTTTGGGTTTTGTTTTGTTTTTTTTTTTTTTTTTTTTTTTTGACAAGATTTTTCTGTGTAGTCCTGGCTGTTCTGGAACTCACTGTGTAGAACGGCTGTCCTTGAACTCAGGGATCCTCCTGCCTCTGCCTCCCAGTGCTGGAATTAAAGGTGTGTGCCACCACCACCCAGCCTATTGTATTGTACATACATGTATCTTCGTGTGTGCATGTGTGAGCGTGTGTGTGTGTATCTTTTGTGTATATATATTTGAATCATTTGACACTCATAAAACTGTTCTTCCATTTTTGTAAGTTGTCTATCTTTTTAAAATGTCAAAAGCACACTGTTCAATATTGTTCCTTTTTGATTAATTTACTCATTTTACATCTCAATCATATTCCCCTCTCTCAATATTTTCATTTTCGATTTACACTCTACCCTTTGTGCATGGCATAATTTTACAGAGGACAATTGCTCCTATTAATAGGTAGGTGGAGTTGTACTTGTGACTAGATTTTACATTATCTTTTCCCTTTTCATTTTATTTCTGGTTAGGTTGTTATGGTTTATTATTTCACTTTTTTCATGATAATGGGTATCGTTTTATCTTCAAGTATACAAATCTTGTTGAATATTCAAGAGTGGCAGAGGATCTCACTTCTTTCTATATATATTTGCTTTTGATGTTTGAGAACTCCATTGACAGACTGTCTTTCAATTGCAATTTTCATTTTTTTAAAGCTAGTGTTTATAAGAAGATCTCTTTAAACATTTTATCAAGAAAATTTTACATACATGAATTTTTATGTCAATTTTTCTTCAACATTAAATATTTGTAAATCTCCATTCAAGGCAAAGAGGATTTTTCTTGATCCACAAATAGTACAAATGCCTTTGCTAAAACAGCTACCATTTTCATATATGCCTACATACATGCAGCAAGCCTAAAGACGTTCATATTTTCCTTACTTGATTTTTAAAATACTGATTTTTTTCCTCTTTTAAAGACAATAGAAGGGAAGTCTATAAACATGCTAGGTTTCCTGTATAAGGACAGCTTGGAGTGTTCTTTTATCAATGACTGTGGTTGTTTTAATTACCAATGTGACAAAATCTAAAATGACTTGGAATATGATCCTCTGGCCATGACTTAATTACATTAATTGAGGAAGAGAGACCTGCCCAATCTGGGTAGTACCATTCCCTAGGCAGCAGATCCTCAATCACATGAGTTGATAAGATGAGCTGAGCATTAGTATCCAAACATTAATCATGCATTAATTGCTCTCTGTTCCTGACTATGGAGGTAATATGACCAGTTCTCTCAAGTTCTTCCTGCTGTGAATCCCTCTCATAAAATGGACTATTGAAACTGTTAGTCACAAACAAACAAAAACAAAGCAACAACAACAACAAAATCCCAATTTTTTTCTCCCTGAAGTTGCTTTTGCAGGGTATTTTATCGCAACTCTGGGAAGAGAAATTTGTCCAATGACCTAGTCTAAGACTCTGAGTCCCAAAGGCCCTTAGCTCACCAAAAGGAAAGAAACAAATACCTCCTTTCACTCAGCCAGAAGCTGTTTGCCTTAGGAAACGTGGACAGTGGGGATGAAGTTAAATTGTGAAATACAGAGTACTCTATTTAGGTCACTGTCTTCCCAGAATCTCTGATATTGAACCTGTTCACTTTAACAAGAAAGCTACCAACAGAAAATTTCAAGTTAAATCCTATGTGCCTGTCTCATAAATACATACAGAGAGCCAAAATTTTAAGATTGTTTAGAAGAAATGTAGCCCTAAGTACAGAACACTATTATTGTCAGGTCCAAAACAACCTTGGAACAAAGGGCATATCAAAGAGCATGCTGGCTTCCAGCCTTCCTCAGAATGGCAACTACATGTGGCTCTTCTCAGTTCTTCTCAGCCCCACCCCCTAATATAACCATCTCCAGCTCATGGGCTTTCCTCCAGCAGCTTCTCATTTCCTTATAATCCTGTTATTTCAGCTTAATGCTCTCTCTCAGTCATTCTCTCTTTGTCTCCTTTGCCCACACTCTCTTTGTAGTCCTCTCTCACTCTCAACCCCTCTCTCTCCTCTCATGACTTGTCCAGTCCTCTGGCCATGTTTGTCTACTTTCTTTCCTTGCTCTGGACCTTCCAGATGCTATGGCTATACCTTCCCTGGTTGCTTTTGTCATGGTATTTTATCACAACTCTGGAAAGAGAAACTAATCCAATGACCTAGCCTAAGGCTCAGAGGCTCAAAGGCCCTTAGCTCAACTAAGGGAAAGAAACGAATACCTCCTTTTGCTAGTATTTTTATCTGCAATAAAAACCTTCCCCTCCACTGAACACTGGAGCATTCATGTCCTCAGTTTATGCAAATATGAACTCAGATTTTGATTGTTTTTTAGTCAGCTTACTGTTATTATAATGTTACTGAAAGGGTTAGACTAACTTTGTAACCTATATGTCTTCTAAAGCCTATAGTTTTGAGTTTTAGTTCCAGGTTAAGCCAAAGCCTCTTAGTACCTTTCCAGAGAACAGAGGAATGTGACCCTATCTGTGAGGACAGATATAAAAAAAGGCAAGCAAGCAATGACCTTCACTCAGCAAAAAGAACGACCAGACCCTTGTCCTCAAGATCGTTTCTTAGCAACAAACCCAGACTTCTTTTGAGTAGCTTTTGACCTCCAGCCAAAAGTCCGAAGCCCCTAATCTTCAAGGATGAGCTAACCACCCCCACCTTCAATTGCAGCTGCATCCACACTTGGCAGGACTGGCCAAGCTTGAGCACCTAAGACTAACCAATTATCTTACTTTATAGCTTCCTCATCCAATCCTAAATTGCCAAAACTGCAACTTCAAATCTCCCGCAATTTTTCTTTTAAAAACCTAAAGGCCTTTGTGTCCCGGTGCCACTCTTTGCTGACCGGCAGGGGTGACCCCATTGCGCAATGGTTAATATATCTCTTGCTTTTGCAACGAGTCTTGGTCTGGGGGAGTTTCTGGGAAGGGCACGATCTTGAACTCCTGAGCTGTGAGACCGCAGGTCTTACATTACTACAACTGCCTGAGACAATAGACTTACACACAGCAAAGGCTGTTCTGCCTCATGGATTTAGACATTGCAGTCCACGCTCACTTGGTCGCATCGCTTTTGAGCCCGTGATGAAGCACCACATTGCAGAGAGTGTGGCAGAGCAGATGCATACCCATAGCCAGACCTCATTAAGAAAGAAGGGACTAGAGACCCACCAACACCTTAAAGGGGGGATCCCTGTCCTGGCTGGTTTTGTGTCAACTTGATGCAAGCCAGATTCTTCAGAGAGAAAGGAGACTCAGGTGAGGAAGTGCCTCCCTGAGATCCAACTGTGAGGCATTTTCTCAATTAGTGATCAGTGGGGGAGGGTCCAGCCCTTTGTGGGTGGTGCCATCCCTGGGCTGGTGGTCCTTGGTTTATAAGAAGGCAGGTTGAGCAAGCCATGGAGGGCAAGCCAGGAAGTATCTATCACCCCTCTGTGTCTCTGCATCAGTTCCTGCCTCCAGGTTCCTCCCCTATTTGAGTTCCTGTCCTAATTTCCTTCAGCGATGAACAGCAATGTAGAAGAGTAAACCAAATAAACCCTTTTCTCCCCAACTTGCTTTTTGCTTATGGTGTTTTGATGTAATAACAGAAACTCTAAGAAGCCCCCAGTGAAGGTCTTAGACAAGAATACAGGCTACAACTCCTCAGAGCCACACTGAGGACTAAGTCTTAAGCATGTGTGCCTTGGGAGGACATTATAGAACCATCACATGGCATCAAATCAAGATATCTTTATATTTGTAAACAAGTACTCCTGTAAAGAGGGGAGGAGGGAGGGATTTATGGGGAGATACAACGTGAATAAAGTGTAATTAATAAAAGTTAAAAAAAAAAAAAGAAGCTGTGTCTGCAGAGACTAATTGACTGACTGGAGTTAATTAGCTAACTGACTATGGAAAGATTAGAATATTACATAGTTCTAGCCCTCCAGAACAGCCATCCCTTGCCCACTTCTATATGAGAACAAACATCTTGTGACTAACATCTTGAAATCTAGTAACTTTTGTAGACCGCTAACTTTCACCAACCCAAGAGCTAAGAATGCCATCAGTCAGCATCTTGGATCCATAGAGAAGCTTTCCTCATCTTGCTTACTGGGCTCTCTGATTTACCCAACCAATGTATTTTAAACCTGCCTTGATTTATGACTTTTTTTATTTTGTGGAACTATGACATTTCTCAAAACTGCTTCCACATTAGAACATATAATTTGAGGTAAAGTAAATCTATGTTCCCAGGCCACAGCCACTCCAAATGGCCCTAGAACAAATTATCTCTCATTTCCTTTCAGATGCTGTGGTTTTTGCATCAACATATTCATGTAGGTAAGTAGCTATGACTTTATAACTAGCATTAATCCTACAACCAAGACCTGTGCCTTGTTTTCTATTTCTCTAAACACTACAAATAGATTGTAAAAGTTTTCTAAACTTACCACTGATTTTCAAAACTAATAAATGAAATGTCAGACTAAACTTTGCTTACAAAGTCTAAATAACTGCCAAATCAAATTAAAGAGATTTTTAGTCTAAAGGTAAAATATTTTCAAAAGCTGCTCTATAACAATAATATTCTTACAACCTTGTGTTGGATTTTAGTAATGCGTTCCTCCAAGATCTACTGCTACTAATCACTTGTGAAAATAAACCTGAATAACAAGGTCATTTTCTGCTCTCTAGGATTTTAAGAAGCACTTATTATAATTAAATTAGCTTGAAAAATCCCTTATTTGCCCTAGAAACAAGAAAAATGCTTAGAAAGAACAAAAGGAGTTGTTAGTCTTGACTTGAACAATTATCTTTTCCCTCCCTTCAAAATCTGTTCTACCTTCCAAGCCAAGGTTTGATCATTTAGGGGGAAAAGAAAAAACACTAATGAAAGGATTTCTAAGAAACTACCTCTTTCTACCACCAAATCAAAGCTTCACAGTAAAGGCCAAATGACAACTGTATTTATTATTGAATAAACTTGTAACTTTCAACAATGAACTCAAATTTTATAACAGTCAGTCCACTCAGTTTTCCCAGGAAGTTTGCCATAATGGAATCACCTTTCAGATTACAGATGGTTATTATTCAATCTTACTAAAATCCTGCTGCAATGGGTGTTCACTTGTGCAAACCACCATCACACTTGGCACAGATGAAAATACAAATGATAAATTATAAACTTCAGGACCACATCTACATTTGAGAACTGGTCTAATATCAACCACTGTTTACTCTGAGAAGAAGAAACTCCCAGGCTTATGGTGACTGGGTAATTGTATGACTTCTTGCACTGAGCATGTTTCCTAAAAATGAGAACACCATGTGCCAAAATGAAATCCACTTACTTGTAATTACGAAGACTACGCTTTTTTTTTTTTTTTTTCTGAACTCTCTCCCTCAGAAGACAGCAAGTAGAAAATTCAAGAAAGAGGCAGTGTAGGAGGAACAAGGAGTTGCCTTGTAAACCAGATAGCAGCATCCCCGGCTGAATCTGTGTAAGAAGAGTAGAGTGACTAAGCACAGGGATTTCTCTCAGGCTTCTTCTTAGGAATTTTGAAGGCAGATGGCAGTGTACTTTAATTTTTTTTTTAATATAAAGTCAGTAAATAAAATGGCAGTGTCTGGGCACCTGGGGAAAAGGCAATAGGGAAGAGTAGTTTAATGTGTATCGTGTTTCCCTTTTACAAGGAGTAAAGACGTGTGTGGGTAAACAATAAAGTTGCGAATTTATTCAATGATTTAATGCTACTGTACTGGACACTGGTGTTGCGGGGGGGGGGGTGAAGTCTCAGTCAGTAAAGTGCTTGCCCCACTAACATGAAGACCTGAGTTGGATCTTCAGCACCATGTAAGAAGAGCTGGGCAGAGCGGCATCGCTGTAATCCCAGCCATGAAGCACTGGCAGAGATGGAAGGATCCTTGGTACTTACTGAGCCATATCAGTAAATTTCAGTTTCAACGAGAGATTCTCTCTCAAAATATAAGGAAGACATCCCAAGTCCTATTCCAACCCAATTGCACAAAGAACAACTATGGACATCCAAAAAGATATGTTGTCATAGAGACCAAAGCCAACCTGGAGAGAAAAGGACTTTCTCACACTATAGCTTACACATTGTAGGTTGGAATCAAACTAGAGACCTTGGAGAAACACAGCTCAGCTTGCTTCTGTATACAACCTAGGACCACCTACCCAATGGTGGTGCCACCCGTGGTGACTGCACACCCTTCTATCATAAAATGCCTGCAGACTCACTCATGCGCCAATCTTATGGTGGTAATGTCTCAGTTGAGGTTATCTCTTTCGAGGTTGCCTCCAACTTAACAGAAACTAACCAGTACATGGTATACAAACCCACACAAACATAAAAAGGTTACAACAGAAACTTTTATGTTGTCTGTATCATATCACAATTTAAAAATGGAGGAGTGGTTCTGAGGCAAAATTAACAATATATACTGGATTTTAGGGTTTGTGGTGCCTAGAAAGATGGTTTTGGCAGATTAAGAGCACTGTCTGCTTTTGTAAAGGACCTGAGCTCTAGTCCCAACCCTCATATGGTGGCTTACAACCATCTGTAACTACAATTCTGTTGTGATCGGGGGTGGTTTCTTTTGTCCTGGCCTTTCTCTCAGAATAGTGACTCATGAGACTCAAAATATTATTTGCAAATAACTAGGCTCTTCTCTGACAAGTCCATACCTTAAAATAACCCATTATACTTATCTACATTTTGCCACAAGGCTAGTTACCTGGCCTCAGGTACCATGTATTTATCCTTCTCTTATTTTGTTGACTGACTCTGCTGTGCTTTACTCTCTCCCAGAATCCTTTCTGCCTCCCAGATGTCCCACTTCCTCTTTCCTGCTTTGTCTATAGGTTATACGTTTTTTTTTTAATTGCAATGCATCCTTACAATACATAAGATACTTTCTACACAGTAACTGAAGATAAAAATGCTCTTTTCTGATGACCCCCAGCATTCATATGGTTCAAGATAGATAGATAGATAGATAGATAGATAGATAGATAGATAGATAGATAGATGAATGATAGATAAGAATTTGTGAAAAAACAACTTCGGGGAGTAATAACTAGGAATGCTACAACAAACTAATTCCACAGCTTAGTGGAGGTATAGAATACCCACGACCATTATAGTTCAACAATATAACTTAAAATAAGCTTGCATACAAGCTGCAATGAGAACTATACATTAAGATTACAACAAGGCTCAAGCAAGATGGCAGCACCGGGAGGACTCTCATTCTGAGGAGCAGCACAGCAGGATTGGCACAGTGACCAGCAATCGGAACTCGCGGCCATAAAACACAAGTGGTTGTGTTTCTCAGGTGAGAGGATACCCCACGGTGGGGGATTCGATCAGCTTTAACTCACCCGGC
>NW_026585797.1:22665673-22734309 GCF_907164565.1 Psammomys obesus
GCTCATGGGGGGATACAAAATGAATAAAGTGTAATTAATAAAAAAAATAAAAGATTTAAAAAGAATAGTCAGATGTCAGGGAGGATTAGAGCAAAACAGTGTCATCTAGACATGAGAAAAACCAATGAACTCATGAACTTACAGCTGCTGTGGTTACTAGATCAAGCCAGTCAACATTCTTGTATGGAGTTAGAAGGGTTGGGTCATCCCAAACCCTAACTGAAGAGTTGTTATGGAAAGACACTTCTTGAGGAAGGACAGTCAGTTTTCTCTAAGGGTGCAGCTCTTGGTAGGTAGACTCTCTGCCAGTGAATGGCTCCATACCCACTGATATAATATCAGAAACGTGAGCTGATGGGTTAAATTAAAAAAAAAAAATAGAATAGGACATAAAGTTGATGTATAGGCAGTGTGGTAATAGAGGCATGAGTTGGAGGTGAACATGATCAAAATACATTGCAGAAGAATCTCAAAGAATTAATAAAAATGTTTAAAAAGTAAAAATTTCAAAGATCCAAAACATATTTAAGAAGAAGAATCAATAGGAATCAACAGGACTTTGTGTCTGGGAAAATAAGGCGAAACAACCAGTAACAAAGAAATGCACAAAAATAACTTCCAGAGTTCTTCCGACCCTGAATGAACTGAAGAGCAATATAAGACCAGAAATCTGTTTACAGAGAGGTAGGATTGATGACTAAGTTTCAGTTAAAATTTTCTGCGTGCCAATAATCTATATAGTATTCACCTCAAGATTAGCAAATCTTCAAATTCTTCTGCACAGGTTAAAATTTTGCTGAGTCGGTCTCACTGTCAATAACGTCCATCAGTTACTCACTGTTTCGCAGGATTTCTCAGTGAGACCTCTTTATATTGAGTCAAGTAAAACATATTTTTATTCTGCACTTGGAAACACAATAAAAAGAACCTGTTCTGTAAATCCTCCTTCAGTTATCTCATCAGACAGGTTTAACATTTCTAAAAACAGAGCAATGACTTCCTCGCCTCTGCCCGTCACAAGGATGATGTCACCAGTCATCTTCCCACTGGCAGAATGAGGAGATCGTGTTCACTCGGCCTAATTTGTTTCTTTAGGATGTGACAGTTTGAACATCTCCCTCCAATGAGCCGCACCTTCTGCTTTGACCTTGCTAAAAGTGCTTTCTCTTCTTGTTGGCTGTTTCTTCTAGGCTCCCTTCAGGATTCCCTTCTCATTGCCCCTTTCCTTGTTGCTTTCATGGAGCAACTTCCTCCATCTCTACAGTCTTGTCCACTGACATCATCAGGACCTCAGTAATGCTTCGTTGGATTTAATGCCCAAAAGCTTGCACAATAGAAAAGGAATGGGGAGCCAGTGTATACATTGTCCCTGGGCAAGGAGGTAGTAAGTTCTCCATCTTTTCGATATTTGTCACCTAGAAAGAGAATGGGGGAGGGGAGAGAGGAGAAACTATAGTCAGGATGTAAGATATGAAAGAAGAATTAAATAAATAAATAAATTTCAAAAAAAATGTAAAACTTGGCTCCTGGAGCACATCATTAAAGAAAGATATCTTTAAAATAGAGCATGTCGTGATAGTAAAGTTTTGCAGTTGATGTTAAATTCTGCACAGGAAGAAAGCACACAAACCATTCTCCAGGGTGAATATTTTGTAATCTCTGACATTTGCAAATGACTTTTGCAGGATTTTTCTCCTACCCTAAGTATGTCCTTATGTACAGAATAGAATTTGAAACCAGACATCTCCATCCTGTCATCATACAGGCATCTTGAGTTCAACATAGTCAACACTGAGACATAAGGACTCAGGAAAATCTGGTTTCTCCTCTCCCAGCAATCTGCTTCGGGACACACTTGAAATCTCTCATGTCATCATTACCCTCATTTCCATGTCTATGATAAGGTTCAAAGATAATAGTAGAGCTAAATTCAGATCTCTGAATGACTTGTATGAAATCAGGTCATTTCGGTGTGGATTGCCAAAGATGGTAACAATCATAGTATAGTTTCTGAAGGACAATAATAGGCTATGTCTACTGCATCAAACAGTGTGGTAAGACACTTACATAAGTTAACACAAGGAATCCACACAACCAAATAAGCACTATCATTATCCCCAGTTGTAGAGGAAGAAACCCAGGACTAAACAGACCATGAAATAATCTAGGCAATAAACTGATGGAGATAGGAGCCAATTGAGATATGACTAACCGCGGAGCATTGTAAACAGTGCCTGGCATCCTTCTAACCTGTGCCAGGTTGTGGATGTTGAAACTGATGTTGAGCTCTTTCCCGCCAGCGCCTAACGATGGGCATCTCTGGACACAACTGCCACAAGCGACTCAAGACCGGGGTAAGAGAAAGCCCTACCACAAGAAGCGGTAGTATGAGCTGAGACCCCCTGCTGCCAACATGAACATTGGCCCTCGTCACATAAACACAGTCCGATTTCGAGGAGGCAGTAAGAAGTACCATGCCCTGAGATTGGATATGGGGAACTTTTCCTGGGTCTCTGAGGGTTGTACTCGCAAAACGAGGATCACCGATGTTGTCTACAACGAATCCAATAACGAGGTTGCCCGCAACAAGATGCTGGCGAAGAACTGCGATTTGCTTATTTACAGCACACGGAACCAACAGTGGTGCGGTCCCACTACGCACTGCCCCTGGGCCGCAAGAAGGGGACCAAGCTGATTCCTGAAGAGGAAAAGATTTTAAACAAAAGAAGATCAAAGAAAATTCAGAAGACATATGATGAGAGAAAAAATAATGCCAAAATCAGCAGTCACCTGCAAGAGCAGTTCCAGCAGGGCAAGTTTCTTGCCTCTATTGCCTCATGACCAGGCCAGAGTGGCCGAGCGAATACCTGATGTTTAGATCCAGGCGGGTAGGTTACTCTGTGTCTACAGAAATTTGTGCAATTCTGCGCCAAGCATCCTCACCACTTCTCCTGTGAAGGACTACAGTCAGACTTTACCTATCAACGATCTCAGTACACGACAAGGATGGCCACTACTTTGTTAATTTGTACAGAGTAGAATAGTATGTATAGTTTGCGGTGTGTGCAATGAGAATCAGGAGATCTTGGCCAAACTGTCAGTTAGAGAAAGTGAATTAAAAACAAGAATTGAGACCTACTGAGCAACATGGTGATCATACTCAATATTGTAATATGTAATACTCCAAGTGTACTAAAAGAAAAATTTTAATGTTCTTACCATAAAAATGAGTGCCTAAGATAATTAATTAATTAATTGGCTTGCTTAATTATTGTATTATATATACAAAAACATCACATCGTACTTTGAAATATATAGTTTTTATTTGAGAACTGATTCTTATAATTATTGTGGGAAAGAAGGTCAAGTCCTATTTCTTGAAGTTCTAAGGATGATACAGTCTGAAGCCTGCCTACATAACTGCAGAGCTTCTCCTCACAGCCATGTTGAGAAAGACCCATTGAGGATTAAAATGAACACAGGTGGAAACAAGCATGACAGGTGAAAAAGAAAAGAGATCTCAGATAATATTACTTGACTCCACCTTTTTGGCCAAGCTGTGTATAAGAAAACCCTGTAATTTTCACTTGAGGCACTACATGTTTGATATTTCAACTAATCCAAACTGGAATTCTGTGCCTTGCAGCTGAGAAGCGCAAACTAGCTGTTTGGCAGTGTGCATCTTGTGGACTGGCATTTTTTATTACTGTACAGTGTGTCAGTCATAGACCACCAAGTATTGCTAATGGGCCATGTCTCTATTGAAAGCATTATAGGATGTATTTCTTGAAGTGAGTTTCATGCCAGATGACCACACACTATTCCCCAGATTGTTTGCTGTGTGAAACTATGTGGGTGGGAAGGGGGGCAGATATAGAGCAGAGATTGGAGATAATTATTGCTTCATAATGTAAGAACAATTTAAATTGTTCAACCTTTCTACTAAGTTCTACCAGCATATCCAGCTTAATATACAAGACAAGAGCAACACCAATGAGCAATTCACAGAAGACTATAGTTTGCTCTCTCTTATAAGAGAGAGGTTTATATATATTTTAAAAAAAGAAGAAGAAGAAAAGTAAGGCACAAAACTAGTCACAAAAATTCAATCTCCTCCCCCACCCTTGAAATACATTAGATTTACACTCCTTGCCTGACTTATGATTCATGTGATTCGTTATGACTAATGGGGTTGTGAACATAAGGGATGTTTTCACTTAGGGACCAGAATATGAAACAGCAGGTGTCAAGTTGTCTAGAACGCTCTTCAGAAGGATTCTGGAGGAGGGCAATATAGAGTACCTACCCACCAGCAAGAGGTCAGGGCTCTGAGCAAGATAGAAACCCAAGTTGTTTGGGGGCTGCCTGCTACTAAGGATTCCATAGTCAGTCCTGACAGAAATGAAATGTGGGAACTCTTATCAGCCTACTCTGATGATGAGAATTCAAGTTACACACGTACATACTTTTAGCAGCAGGATAAATTGGGCAAAGCATTTTGGAGAATATTTTGGCAGAATATCCTTAGACCATTATTAAATTGTTTATTTTTCTCTTGGCAATAGAATCCAGACAAAAGCGATGAAGAAATAGAAAAAAGAAATGTCAACACTGACAACTAAAATATCCATTTTCTAAGAAATGTGGTAGCAAAAGTGTTTAATGAAATCACAGTGTGCTATAGATTAAGAGAACTCCATTCCAAGTTCAGGTCAGGTCCTTAATGATTCCAACCTCCGTCTCATATTGGTTGCCATTGTTTAGCCTTACAAAGCTTCAGTTTTAGAAATTGGTCCTATGGGCTTGGACTCCAGCTCAGTTAGTCAAATGCTTGCCTAGCATAACAAAGCCACCAAAAAATGAAGCACATATAAATTGAGACTACATATAAATGAGATTACAAGTAGCACATACTAGTAGCACATACAAGTAGCACATACTTGTAATCTCAGCCCAGAATGGGTGAAGGCAAAAAGACCAGTTCAAAGTCATCCTTGGTTCAATAATTTGTTCAAGACCAGCCTGGGTATGTGACATCTATTTCAATTTTTTATTATTATTATTATTAAATTAAAGGGGCTGGAGGTATAGCTCAGTGGTTTGGGATGATTGCCACACTTCCAAAGTACCCAAATTCTCTCATCTTCCTATAACTCCAATCCCAGAGGGCCCAATGCCCTCTTTTGACTTCTGTGGGCAACTAATATGCAGACACCCCATAGACAGATATTCATATACACAATTTTAAAAAATAAATACAAATCTTTAAATAATTAATTAAATTAATGATACACAAAAATTTCGATGGGCCATAATATTACCAAAATTCATTGAATGGAGTAAACAATAATATTGGCCATTAGTATAACCTTAGTGGTCAGAATGCATTGTGTTATCTCCCTTGCCCAAACTGACATGCTGTATGATAATGTATGTAATGTTTTATTTATTGATATATTATTATTATATATAATATTAATGTTACTATAATAATTTTAATTTTTTTCATTATGGAATAGAGCAGAATTTTCTGAAGGTATTTTCAAATGAAGTATCCCCGTTTTCATGTTCAAACTTGGGAGTGGACAAAGTATACATGTCACCTTTATTACTTACAAAGGAGAGAGGACTATGACCTGGACACTGCACACAATGAGCTGGTTATGCCCATCACACCATGCAACTAGGAAATGCTTGTTCATTGTGATAACCAGGAAGCTGCTAGCCTCCCGTATGGCAGGGCAGGGTCTTTCTTAAATGGCAAAGAACAGGTGTTACTACACCTTCTTTGCTGACAGATTCCAGAAAAGGAGAGGGAAGGGTTTCATTGATTATACTTAGCGTTTTCACACTCAAAATGAAGTAGCTTTCTCCTCCCAAGAAAAGATGGGCACAGGAGTGCAGGGTGTAGCAGGGGACCTACAGTGAGACTAGTATTCGAGTCCCTTATCAATGACATCTCAGTCCTGGAAGTCTCAGTGCTCACGAAAACACCCGGAAGGGTTGAGTTTCTCCCAAAACTGTAGCATGGTTTGGGAAAGTACGTAGTTTCTCATTCACAAAGATAAATCTAGAACCTTAAAAGATGTCTGTGATAATAAAGGCATGATTCTTTACTACCAACTTCAGAAACAGCTTTCTTTTCTCCCCAACCCCGTGCAGGGCTCTCACCATCTCCAAGCTTTCCACACTAATTTATTTTCCATTTTCTTCAATTCCAGTTTCTCAATGTCTTTCCATGCCCTTTCTCCAGAACTGAACATTTGATTTTTAAACATATTCCCTAGATTTCTGGGATAACCACATGAAGCCAATTAGGGCTGTATGCTCAAAATAATCCCCAGCTGTTCACCTAGATTAGACAATCCTTCCAGAATGAGTCCACAACCCCATCCTGAAGGTGATATAATGCCAGCTCATATTTACACACTTCCCTTGATCTGTGTCTTTCTTGAAAGCTCCAATTGTCTTTCATTTTAGACATGCTCTCTCAAGACACAGTTTGCTCTGTCAACTCTCTGCTAATAATAGCCTTGCTAGCTACCTCTAAACCCATTCAGAAAAAAAAAAAAAAATGAAAAGAGTATTATGTTGCCTTTCTTCTTTGAAATCTTTTTAAATTGTAACAACTGGTTTAGTTGCCTCATTCTCATCTTCAAGGTGTGATTCACCAACTGCTCACCCACCTAGGAATTGTTGGAGGGGACAGGTATTCTAAGGCCCATGCCTCCTCTTCCCTGGAGGCTGGGGATGAGACCACTCCAACAATCCCTAAACTGCCTGAATTTCCACTGGGCCTCTTCTTTAATCCAAATGAGATTGGGGCCCTTCAAAGGAAGAGAGCAGTCTTTAAATGCATTAGTTTGAGCCTTGGAGCAGGAACATTTTGCCCATGTATGAAACATGACTAGAAGTCCTCCGGATAAATGCACTAACTTATCTGATGTGCATTCCAGACATGTGACAGAATTGGCAATGATACAAGCTTTGGTTCTCTGTGGGTTTTATTTGATTTTTCCTGGAGACATTAATCATTTGTTTATAAAGCCCAGAGTATTTAGATTTCAAGAATAATAAAGTAAACTCTATGGTTTATTAGAATAGTTCACATCCATTTTTTTTCAGGAGTAAAGATAGCAAATTGTCTTGATTCATTAAAATCAGGTGGAAATTTTTATTATGATAATATCTACTTTTGAATATCACAAATGTTTCACAATAAATGAAGTGATCAAGTTTTTAAAATTCTAAACTTGGGCCCAATCAAGCAACAAAATGTGCTGTCACTGGCGAGGTCAAGGTTCCCTTTTGGGTTATTAATCTTATTAGCAAAATAATTTAGAACACACTTGAAAAGAAGCTCCCGGACAATTTTATTAGCGTTTGGGAGAAAAAAACAACAGGGCAGGAGAGCTATAAGACTTAGCAGCTGCTCGAAGGAGGGAGATGGGGGTAAGGGAAGACAGAGATTTGTGCCATTTTGAGAATCCCATCTAGGAAATGCTGCTACCCTGCTTCCCTGTAATAAGGCTAGACAATAAATCTGAAACCCACAAGTGTAATTTCTCCACATGGATCAACTTATTATTAGTTTTATTTGAAAAATCAATATATATAGTGTTTTTTATATATCATATGTAACATATATTATGTATATATATTTGAGACCTTTTAATTATCCTTCTTTTCATGGTACTACAAGTTGGTAGACTACACCAAGCCCTCCGAAGGAAAGTCTTAAATGTGCAAAGTCAAAACATGCAAGTGTTTTGCTTTTACATGGGCACTTTCTGTATTTCCATAGGCACTCAATACAGAGCTGGAAACAAGTAATGTTTGCTGTGTGCCCTACTAACAGTTTTTAGCAGCTAATTGCATATCGTCACCCTCTTAAGCGCACTGCAAACAGCATCATTACTCTGAGTCTGAGGAATGTTTTCTTGGCATAGATATTAGACCTTTTGTTTATTTATTTGGTCATAAAAGGGATGTCAAGTTTGTGGCTTCAGCCAGTGCTGAAGCCTGGAGACAGGATGTGGTTCATCAGTTCTTGGGGTTGTAGTGAGTCAGTGATAAAGACAGATATTTCCACAGCACCCATCCCTATTCCTTCAGCAGGAAGACTCCCTCTGTGCCCACAAGGATTAATGACAGGGCATTAATGCTGATAACCATAATGAAGAGAGCAGGGCAGCTCAACCCTGACATTTGGGATGAAACGGGGAATTTGCCAATGTGTTGAAAAAGAAAATAATTGAAAAACAGAGCGATAAAATCCATTGCTTCTAGCTGCTGCTGGAAGACTGCTATGGACTCCACCCTAGGAATGTTCTTACTTTGGACAGAGTGGACATGAAAAAAAGCAACCCGAAGATAAACATGACCAAAGAAGAATCAGGTGACAGAGAATGGACAGTACCCAGGCCTAAACTCTACTCTGTTGGTTTATTTTTTGTTAGTTAGTTAGTTGTTAGTTATAGAGGTGACCTTCATTCATATTGTATTAAGGTATATCGCTATATGTTGTATTGTTGATTGCTCAACTTACAGTGAGCTAAATGATAACAGATTCTGGTATTGTCATTACTGTTAAAGAATCTCCTGTCTCAGTGTTGTGTAAAAATTGTTCTCCATCATCTCTGATTGGTTAAGAAAGAGCAGGACAGTCTATGGTGGGCAGGAGAGTTAAGGCAGAACTTGCAATCCCAGGAGGGGGTGGGGAGTGTCCAGGTGGAGCAGAGGGTGAGAGAGGAAAAGAAGAAAGGTCGCCAGGTGTGAAGAGTAGGTCACCATGGCAGGAGTCACCATGGCCACAAGGATGAAGCAGAGGTTGCCAGGGTAAAACTGGAGGACACATAACAGGGCACATGCATGGGAGGTAGTCAGGCTAGCACAGATGGGTTACAATACATGAGAATCTGCCCAGCTATAGGGCTTTAAAGCTTATTAATAAATGTAACAGGTCTCAGTCTCATTATTTGGGAGCTAGACAGGTATAGAAAAAAATGTTAATTCAACAGTTAATCAGGTACAAGTTAAAATACTTGTAAATGTCTGTTAGGAAACCCTTTTAAGGGACTTTTTTTTTCAACTGCAAACTTACCCTTGTTTATATTTCGATGAGATCACATTGGTCCTTTAAAGGGAAAATGCATTCTTTTCACAATGCATTGAGATCAACATCTTATTCTCATGTACAGAGATGAGAGGCATTGTACAAGCCGATAAGGTGAAAGCTGAAGAGCCTAAGATGTGACTCAGAGGCCAGCCTTGGGAAAATTATAGACAGAAAGGGAGACTACTGTACCTTCCTGGAACAGGATGCAGACACCCCAGTCCCATAAGCTACTGAGCCTGGTTATTTAGCTAGCTGATAGTGTGGTAATCTTCTACATTAAATCTCAAGATTCCATGGAACAGAAACTTCATCATACTAATCTATGTCATTGCCAGTTCTCCACTAACGCACAAATACAATTACCCAGATAAACCTATCCACGGAACAGCTATATAGGAAAATACTGACCTGGTATCCTAATTTACATGCCACATACCACATAACTATATGTCTACTGACTGAACAGAACTACTCCAAGAAGTAAAGCATTGCATGAGGCAATTAAGTATTGTATACAGTGTTTAGAAACCCATATTCAAGTTATAATGGTGCCACTATTTTGCTCTTTTAAATGTTCATACAAGTGGACTTGACACAAATACAATAAAATGTGAGAGGCAGTAGGTGAAAAATGGTTTAAATAAATTAAGAGACTTTGAAAACAGCTGGACTATTCATACTGATTAAATGATGCCTGGTGAATGCTAATGGCTTGGAAGTACCATGGCATTTCCTAATCCATCAAAAATTTATTGAACACCAACCTTAAGAGCTATGTGCTCCACATGGAGTACCATCCTTACTGTCTATGCAGGCTAACTTATTTAATCTCCTCAAAGAAGTAAACACTGTTATTCAAATACCTCTTTTTCAGACAAATACACCAAAGTAGAATTAAATGAACAGCTTTCACACAGATGATGGGAAGTGGAATTATAAATTGAACCAAGCTATATTGTCCTCCTCTATGGCCTGTTAAGGCTACCCCTCCGCATCAGGGGGAGGTGATCAAAGAGCTAGCCACTGAGTTCATGTTAGAGACAGTCCGTGTTCCCCTTACTAGGAAACCCAATTGGACACTAAGCTGCCATGGGCTACATCTAAGCAGAGGTTCTAGGTTATATCCACGCATGGTCCTTGGTTGGAGTATCAGCCTCAGAAAAGACCCCTGAGCCCAGATTTTTTGGTTCTATTGTTCTTCTTGTGGAGCTCCTGTCCCCTCCAGGTCTTTCATCTCCTGCTTCTTTATAAGATTCCCTGCACTCTGCCCAAAGTTTGGCAGCCAGTCCTGATGAAACCTGATAGGTTAGTGTCAGATGGAAGGGGAAGAGGACCACCACTATCAGTAGACTGGGGAAGGGGCAAGGAAGAGAAGAGGGAGACAGTGTGGGGTTGGGAGGGGATGGGATGGGCTACAGCTGGGATACAAAGTGAATAAATTGTAATTAATAAACAGATTTTTTTAAAAAGAAAAGAAAAAGTAAATAAATTGAACCAAGCAGTCTAAGCCCAGATCACAAGTTTCTAAACACTGTGAGAAAATAATGCCTGTCCCTAGCTAGGAATCGGGGAGATGGCAGTTCCCAAGGGACATGCTCATCCTTGGCTTTCCAAACAGAGGGATTCCTCTGGGAGTATGCAGAGGAGACATGCTGAAAACTACCTACCCTCACCCATGGCAAGTTCTGGGAGAGCTAGGAAAAAACTCTAGCGACAGATGAACTTAAACCTTGAGGCTAGTCAAAATGTAAGAGCCATAAGAACAGCAATGAGGTAGGTGCTATTTTCCCACTTATTTCCTATTGGCCTTTGATGAGGTAGGTGAGGCTGACCAAGGCACCCTGAGTCATTTTCTCAGGAGGGAACTTTCCTAAGTAATTCCTAACATCTCAGACATACCTCTGGTAGGTGTGTTCCAGGGCACAAAGTCAGCATTGACTACTCAGGAAACGCCAACTAGATAGGACTTGTAGGCTAGATAGACTCTGAAAGGAAAAAATTTCCATTAGGCCAAATGTGTGGCCAAATTGACTTTTTAGAGACTAGGGCAGTCTACAAGAGATACTGGTTACATCTGCTAGGATGAAACTGAGTGCCCAGGATATGACAAACTATAGGAAGCTGAGGCTATGCTAAGAACATCCTCTTAAACACCAACTTAGACTTTAGCCATTCTTTAAACACTTTTAGAATTGATGGATCACAGTCCTTGGTTTATAGAAAGGACTTTCTGCGCACCGAGTTCTATAGTAAGTTTGGAGGTGGAAGGAAAAACAAATGTATCTTCTGAAAGTTGGTAAAGCTATAACACATTTATTTGATGAATTCCCTGTTAGTTTTGATGATCCATGAGCACCTCTATGGAAGTGTAATTCAGCGAAAAATGGTATTGTCTTCTTGTAACATACAAAGTGAAAACCCAGTACGGCCAGCTGTTCAGCTTCTTCTTGGTTCCTCTCTGTAAACCTTTTTTCCTGGTATGGGCAGGTCTCATTCTGGAAAAGGCAGTCTTGGGACTTTTAATAATATGGGTGTTCTGTTTGGCTTTTGTGATGCAATGCTAAACACCATGACCAAAAGCAACTTGGAGAGGAAAGGACTTACTTCATCTTCTGCTTCCAGGTCACAAAAACATTAGCAAGGGAAGTCAGAGCAGGAACTCAGGCAAGAACTGAAGCAAAAAACGCAGAGAAGGTCTGCTTACAGGCTGGTTCTCGGGATTACTTCGCCGCTAGCTTTCTTCTGTAGTCCAGGTCCACCTGCCTAAGGATGACATCATGCACAGTCATATGGCCTTCCCAACCAATCATCCGTCAAGACAGTCTCTTACCGACCTGGTCACAGGCCAGTGTGATCCCTGTAATCCTTCTATTGAAGATTTCTCTTTCCAGGCGACTCTAGATTGTATCAAGTTGACAAAAAACAAGCAGGACAGCCTGAAGGTGGTGGTGCAACAGCTTTAACCCCAGAACCTGGGAGGCAGAGGCAGGCAGATCTCTGAGTTTGAAGCCATCCCAATCTACAGAGTGAGTTCCAGAACAGCCAAGGCTGCATAGAGAAACCCTGTCTCAGAAAACAAAACAAAACAAAACAAAACAAAACAAAGAAAGAAAGGAAGGAAGGAAGGAAGGAAGGAAGGAAGAAAGAAAGAAAGAAAGAAAGAAAGAAAGAACGAACGAAAGAAAACCTAACCAGTACAATAGGGCAGGTCAGAAAATATCTTCTGGTCAATTCTTAGCCAAAAAAGGCAGGAAGAAATTAGGGCTTATGGCTGGTTTATGATAGTGGTTTCTGTAATCTACTTCAGGGAAGGGAAATTCTAATTTCTTTGGCCCACCTCATTAAGAGAAAAAGTAGTGAACAACACGAGGACAGGAGAAGGCGGGACAAAGGCTTTGCTTCAGGTTCCTCTTCCCTTTTGGAGCACAGTTTCCTCAGCCCCAGTGATGCTAAACTGCCCACAGTTACAGCACCACTTCAGAGCTGGGCCTGGAACTCAGCCAAATCACCTCAACACCAGTACTTCTTGTACAGTAACTGTGGTTTAGCTCCAAAATGCTTGCAGGTGTTTGCATCTGAGGCAAAGTTAGTACCGGTTCACAGGAGGAACTAATGACTCATTGAGCCTGAATGCGGAGCTTGGCTTAGATCTTCACAAAAATCCTCAGGAGTTAAAAAAGAAAAGAAAAAGGTGTCCCTGAATGCCACTGTTGTTTCTGTATGAAGGGTTGAGAGTCAAACCTTCAGGAAAACACTGGCCATGCTCAAGGGATGCAAGATTTTTTTTTTCTCACTTCGAAGTTTTTATGAATTTCAAGAATGGGCTGGTTGGCTTCTTTCATTAAATTTTAATCATGGCAGGATGTATAAAGGCAGGTCAAAGGAGGGTCTGGGATAAAGCTAAATATGGAACAAACTACTTATGTTACTATCAGGAAAGTGAGTAAACAGAAGAACCAAAGGGATGGTGGAGTGCCTGCCTGGCATGCTCAAAGTCCCCAGAATAGCACAAATAAGCACAGAATGATGACAGCCTTTTAGTGGAAGGAACTACCAATCTGTCTGACCATCTCAAAACAACGCCAAGGGGACTGAGGGTGGATTATAATGGCAGAGTGCAAGGCTGGTAGGCACAGGATCCTGGGGAAGAGGTGGAGCGAGGGGAAAGAAAAGGAAAGAGAAGAAAGGAAAAGGGAGAGAAAGAGACAGGGAGACAGAAAGAGAGACAGAGACAGAGAGAAAGTGTGAGTGAGTTTTAAAGGGCTGGCAGTTTCTGAAATTAGCATTTGGGGAAAAAAACAAACAAAAACCAAAATGAACAACAACAACAAAACAAAATAAAATCTAGCCAAAATGCAAGTCCTCAGAAACTGTCCAGACAGCCAAGGAAACTTGGAGGAAGGAGAAAGGACAAGGCAAGACATGTCTGGCCGGCAGCAGGACTGTTCCTGCCCAGCTTCTCACATTCCCTCCTACCTTAATGAAAGGGCCAGACTTGAGACCCAAAGCTAGCAACCAGGTGTCGGTCTGTGGTGGGGGTATCCATGGACTGCTGCCGAGAACAAGGAAATGGTAGCCGTGTTGTAAAAGTGACTGGCAATGGTTCATTCCAATAGACCCTCAAGATGCTGAAGTATTGAACATAACATTTATTTTCAGGAAACAAATAAGTATTTTAGGAAGAAAAAGAGAGAGACCCAAATGTGAACCACAACCTTTGAAGCTTTCTAGAATTTTCCTTCAACACCGTTTACAAGCCACGTGTCTTGCTTCCCACACCCTCTCTTGTTCACTACTGATTTCATTCTCAGCAAAAAGGTGGCATGTCTTGGCATCACAGATAGAACAAATTGTTCCCGACCTCACTGTGGAAAGACAGGCACATCAGACATGGCCTCAGCTGCACCTTCATTTTTTATTACAATTACACTGTGGCTTATCCATTCGTTTATCTTGTGCCATCAGTAGGATTGCTAAATATTGGCCAAAGAGAGGTTAACACTCTTTATAAAGCTTAGCGATGCTTAAATAAACATCATTGCAATTCGAGGCATGAATCTGTTCAGCTATACTATTTCCTCTTTTCAGAATGTAGGTTTAACCTAAGGTTCATTCAAATAATGGTCTCACCCCTTTGAAAATCCATACCTAAGTGTGTTTTACTTACACTAACCATGTGGGCAAAAGGTAGATAAATACATATTTTTTTTAATTTTAATAAAAGGAAGGGTTTGTTATCTGTGATGTAACCTAGGAAGTATTTGGGGAAAATTATGGGAAAAGAATCTGTTCTCTGTATGCAAACTTCTGAGGACTAGTTGGCAGTCTTGGCCTTGGTGCTTCTGTCTGGCTTACTAGAGTTTTGATGCCCTGTCTTTTGTCCTCTCAGCACCTGCCACTGTTTTCAATTTCTTCCTGAGAGGGGCATGTGTATGTATGTGTGTGTGTGCCTGTGTGTGATTCTGTGTATCTGTGTGTCTATGTATGTGTATTTGTGTGTGTGTGTGTGTGTGTATCTGTGTGTGTGTCTGTGTATTTAGGTGTGTCTATGTATGTGTCTGTGTCGGTATGTTTGTGTGTGTGTATCTATGCATGTGTCTGTGTGTGCTTCTCTATGTATATCTGTGTATATGAGTTTGTGTATTTCTGTGTCTGTATGTGTGCTTGTGTATACCTATGTCTGTGTGTCTGTGTGTGTATCTGTATCCCAGTGTGTACCTCTGTATGTGTATTTCTCTGTGTGTGTCTTTTCGTGTGTCTGTGTGTATGTATGTGTCTGGGTGTTTGTGTGTGTGTGTCTATGCATGTGCCTGTGTGTCTGCATTTGTGTGTGTCTGTGTGTGTACATCTGTGTGTGTTTCTCTGTGTGTTTCCCTGTGTGTCTGTGTGTATGAATTTGTCTATTTCTGTGTCTGTGTGTATGTCTGTGTATATGTGTGTGTGCTTGCGTAGGCCTGTGTCTGAATGTCTGTGTGTGTTTGAATCTGTGTGTATGTATTTGTTTGTGTGTTTCTTGTCTATGTGTGTGTGTGTGCTTGCATATGCCTGTGTGTGTTTGTGTGTGTGTGTTTGTGTGCTCGTGCATGCCTGTGTCTGCGTGTTTGTGTTTCACGGTATCTGATTTGGACTGCCTCTTCAGTTGCTTTTCTTCCTTTTCCTACAAAATGTCCTCTTGTCTTCCCAGCGTTTCAAAAGGCCTCCCCAGCGGCTTGAATTTGAAGAAAGCTCCAGGGTCGAGCTCAATGAAAAGCTGAGAATGACAGGGAAAGTCCCCGCGCGGGCGCCGCTCTCTCTGAATAAAGAAACCTAAAAATAAAAAGCTGTCTGCGGCTGGGATCGGGGGCCCAGACAACTATCACGGATATGCAAAGGAAATAGGCGCTGGGGTGGAAACCTGGGCAAGATCTTTCTCCTGGCATGTAATTTAGCACCCACAGGTGGTCTGAGGCTGTGAAGTGCCAGTCATCTAAGAATGAGACCCCAGGCGTGCAAGGATGCAGCAAGAAGCTGCATGTCAGCTACCCCTGCCCCGACCCCTTTCCTTTTCTTCAGTCTTGATTGCTTACTGGCCTTGTTTCCAGCAATGCAACCTTCAGTCAGTCCCAGATCTGAACTGCACCCCCAGCTGCTCCTTACACCTCACTCTGCCCTCCGTCCCCTCGAGCCCTGACCTCCAGTGATTTCCTTCTTAATCCTGTCTGTCAAACTTTGCTTGCTTTCACTTCCTCTTCTCTTGTCATTACTTGTTCGCGCTCACTGGACAGGTTCTAAATCTTAAACAGAGTATCTGTTCGCGGGCTGCTGAACGGAGCTGAAGAAATAGGAAGGGTCCTGCTGCTACTGAGACCTCACGCTCCGCTCTGCAGCAGGACAGCAGACAAGGGAGGAGAGTGAGGTCCAGATTAGCAGAAAAGACACCAGACTGGAAACCGCTAGCCGGCAAGCCTGACTCTCAACAGTGCAGAAAAGCTTTATGTTGTGAAAATTACCCGCAAAGGTCTTAGCTCTCCTTCCGAGGTGCTCTCTTTATAAACTGTCCGGCCGCTGCCACTAGCCACACGTCTCTCTACACAGTTTCTTGTTCTGGTACACGAGGACCCAGAACACCCGCAAGTGCCCTAATTCTCAGCTGTTGCACCTCCTTCTTCCTTCACAGCTCAACTGTGCTTCTGTTCCAGGGATCCCTCCTCTTGGGGGTTTCCATCAAGCTGAGCAATCCATGTCATCCTGTGTTCTGCGATTTTTCATAGCTTATGCCTTTGGGTGATGAAGAGCAAGGCTCTTTATGTCACTCAGGACAAGCCTCCTCTCAGCGCTTCGTATTTGACCACCTACTCTCATCAGCACGCTTACTTAATTTGACAGGAAAAAAGGAAATATCTCAAATAGGCTTTCCTCTCCAGTTACCTTTTCTCCTTCCTTTTTCCTTTTACTAAGATTGGATTTTAAAGTCAGGTGTGGTGACACACACCTGTAACCTCAGCTCTTAGGCGGCAGAGGCAGGCAAAAATCTGTAAGTTCAAGGACAATGTGCTCTACATAGCAAGCTCTAAGACAGCCGGGGCAATAGCGTGAGGCCCTGTATATATATTTTTTTAAAGAAATCTTTTAAAGCGTGGTTGAGAGAAGTGAAGTTTGGTTCCCAGCATTGACTTCATTCAGCACAACAGCCAGTAACTCCAGCTGTAGATCTCATGTTCTCCCCTAGTTTTCAAAGGTATTAGCACTCATGTGCATATATACACACATACAAAATTAAAATTAAGAGACATCTTTTAAAAGTTTAAAATAAATGCTCAATTCCTATCCAGAAAGGCAAAGAGGCTGGACATCAGAAGAAGAAGAGAGGAAACAAGTCGGGAGCCTAACACAGAGGACCTCTGAAAACCTCTGCCCTGCAGACTATCAATACACATGCTGAGACTTATGGGCAACCTTTGGGCAGAGTGCAAAGAATCTTAGGAAAGAAGTGGGCAACAATAAGATCTGGAGAGGACAGGAACTCCACAAGGAGAGCAACAGAACCAAAAAATCTGAGCACAGCGGTCTTTCCTGAGACTGCTATTCCAACCAAGGACTATGCATGGAGATAACCTAGAACCCCTGCACAGATGTAGCCCATGGCAGTTCAGTATCCAAGTGGGTTCCATTGTGATAGGAACAGAGATTGTCTCTGACATAAACTGATTGGCCTGCTCTTTAATTACCTCCCCCTGAGGGGGAATCAGCATTACCAGGCCACAGAAGAGAACAAGGCAGCCACTCCTGATGAGATATAGTTGACTAGGATCAGAAGGAAGGAAAAGAAGTCCTCCCCTATCAGTGGACTTGGGGAGGGGCATGCATGCAGAGGGTGGAGGAAGGGAGGAATTGGGACAGGAGGAGGGAGGGAACCACGGGGGGGGGGGGATACAAAGTGAGTAAAGTGTAATTAATAAAGAAAAATAAAATAAAATAAATAAATAAATAAAAAGTTTAAAATAAATAAATAATATATTTTAACTGCTTATCCTCTTTATCTGCTTATTTACCTACTCATGTTTCATTGGTTTGAGATGTAACTTCTAAAGTCATCAATACTATATATAGTTATTTGAAAAGATATACACTACAGAACAGGAATGTCTAGACATATCAGTGCCCATCATGATTCTCTTTACCTCAAGGCCTTCCTTTTAACATTGAGGCCACCAGAATATCATCCTGTTACTAATTCTCTTATCAGTGATGGACATCAGTGGTTTTCTCCCAATTGTACTTGATAGGTTTTTGTTGTTATTGTTGGTTTTCTTTGTTTTGTTTTGTTTTGTTTGTTTGTTGCTTTGCTTTTATTTCATTTTATTTTATTTTGAGACAAGGTTTTAAGTAGCCCAGGCTAGCCTTGAGATTGCTGTCCAGCAGAATGTTGCTTTCAAGTTCTTTTTTTTACTGCCATTTTATTTTATTAACAAAATAAAATATAAAATAATACAAAAACCATCACATTAAAGTTGGACAGGGCAAACCAACAGAAGGAAAAGAGACCAAGAGAAGGCACAGAAATCAGAGAAACATAAAAACTCTAAACAGAAAGCTATAATATGTACTCAGAGGACCTGGTGCAGACCTATGAAGGCCCTGAGCTTGCTGCTTCCATCTCTGTGAGTTCAAATGAGCAGATCTCAGTTGATTTAGAAGGCCTTGTTCTCCTGGTGCTCTCCATCTCCTCTGGCTCTTACCCTTTCCACCTTCTCTTTCACGGTATTCCTAAGCTCTGAGGAAAAGGATTTGATGGATACATCTCCTTTAGAGCTTAGCATTGCATGGTGCTCTCTCTCTCTCTCTCTCTCTCTCTCTCATCTCTCTTTATCTCCTTCTCTCTCCCTCTGCCCAATGTTTGTTTGTGGGTTTCTGTATTTGTTCCCATCTACTTAGGAGGAAGTGTCTCTGATGATGGCTGAGCAAGGCACTCATCTATGAGTATAGCAGAATATTAGGAGTCATATTTTCACTTTTCTTTTCCAGACAGTAATAGTATTTGATTTTACTCTAAGCCTCTGGGCTATGTAGTTCCTGGTTCTTGGTCACCAAAGCACTGTCATGTATGAATTCCATTTTGTACAGGGGGCCTTAAATCAAATCAGATATCAGTCAGCTACTCCCACAAGCTCTGTGCCACCACTGACAATGGGACATTGCTCTCAGTTTGTGGAGAGCTGTTTGGGAATCTCCATGGGACCCTTTTAGCCAACAACTCAACTGGATATAACCCGGTTGTGGTACGGAAAGCTTCATTTGGTGACAAAAGATGGGCAATTGGAACTCTGTTTCCTCCATTATTTGGAGACTTTATTAGGCTGTTCTTCCTATTTTATAGGAAATTTCCATTGCACTACATTTTTCCATACCACTCCTCAAATGAACCTCAATTCTAGCTGTCTCTCTCTCTGCATTTCTTCATTCTTGTCACCTGATCCTTTCATTGCAGTCCTCCCCCACCCCCAGTTCACCCATAAAATCTTCTCCTTTCTTCTTCCCAGGGAGGTCCATGTATCCCTTTCTCTATACCTAATCTCTCCGGGTCTATGGATTACAGTTTGATTATCATTCACAGAACAAGTATAATATGAGCATATAAGTGAATTTATACCATATTTATCTTTCTGCGTCTGGGTTACCTCTCTCAGGGTGGTTGGTTTGTTTTGTTTTGTTTTCTCTAGTTCCACCCATGTACCTGCAAATTTCATGATGTCATTATTTTAACAGCTGAGTAATATTCCACTGTGTAAATGTAGCACATTTTCTTTATCCATTCATCCACTGATGGACATCTAGGTTGTTTGCACTTCTTGGCTATTGTGAATAGAACTGCAATAAGCATGGTTGAGCAAGTGGCTCTCAGGAGGATGAAGTGTCCTTTGGGTATATTCCCAAGAGTGGTATAAGTTATAACTGGATCCTGAGGTAGATCGATTCCCATCTTTCTGAGGAACCACACTGGTTTCCATAGTAGCAATGGAGAATTGTTCCCCTTGTTCTACATCCTTGCCAACATGCTCTGTCAGCATGTTACTGATCTTAGCCATTCTGACCGGTGTAAGATGAAATCTCAAAGGAGCTTGAACAAAGGAGTTTGAACGTTTCTTTAAGTGTTTCTCAACTGTCTGAGTTTCCTCCGTTGAGAATTCTGTTTAGATCTGTACCCATATTTAATTAGATTATTTGTTTTTTTTGTAGCTAGCTTCTTGAATTCTTCATATATTTTGGATATGAGTCCTCTATCAGATGTCGTGTTGTTAAAAATCTTGTCCCATTCTGTATGCTGCCACTTTATCTGAATGATATTGTCGTCTATCTCACAGGTGCTCTTCAGTTTCATGAGGTTCAGTCTATTAATTGTTGATCATAATGTCTGAGCTAATGTTGTTGTGTTCAGAAAATCTCCTGCACCAATGAGTACAGGCTATTGCTTCCAATTTCGGATTCACTTACCTCCCTCTCTCAAGTGCTGGGATGTCAAGAGCGCACCACCATAACAGTTTCTGTTAAGTTTTCCAGTTTTCAACAGAAAGCATAGAATTTCTGGGTACCTGTGTCTCTGAAATGTTGCTCTGTTGGCCCCATGTTTGACATGTAGATGATCTGAATGCGGAATTCTCCTTGGGAGTTTGGAAAGCATTACTCTATCTCTAGCATCAAGGACAACTGTTGAGAATTTCAATGTCATTCTAATGTTTTTCATTGTTGTTAAGAGTTATAAAAATAAACTTAATTGTTTATTTACATATTACTATGGTGGGTGAGTGTGTAAGTTTATGGTGTGTGTGTTAGCACATGTATACCGTATACCATGGCATGGAAGTCAAAGGAAAACTTTGTGGAGTCAGTCCTTGCCTCCCAGTTCTTTTTCTACCTCCTATCCTGCCTTGAGAATGCTGGCTAGCAACAATATTTTGTTTGTTTTTGTTACTCTTGTGTGGGTTCCAAGGACAGACCACAGTCACTAGGCCTGTGTGGCAAGTGGTTTTATCCACTGAACAGTCTTGCCAGCCCTACAAAACAAATAATAAACATGCAGAAAATTGCAGGAGAGCAGAGCTTTCCCCCACCATTTGAACCGCTCTCAAGCCAAAGCCTCAACACCCACACTTCAGTGTTTACCCTCTAGAAGGTCATGCTCCAATCTGCTCTTCAGCAAGTTCAGGAAGGCTGCTTTGGCCCAGGATTCATTTACATACTTCTGGACTAATTAGAATCCTACTGAGAGTTGCTCAATTGTCCCAACAATATTTATATTTAAAGGATCCTGATCAGAGCCACCGTGGTGGGTCTCTTAGTCCTCCTTAGTCTAGAAGAATTCTTCATCTCCCTCTTGACTCTCATTAGGTTAACATTTCTGTATGAGTTGGTCATTTTTTTCAGCATTCCTTCTGGGTTTTTCTTGGTTCTACTTAATAGGTTACATTAAGTTCAGGGTATGTATTTTTTGGCAGGAGGAGTACAAACTTTGTGGAATAACCTTCTCAGTATATTGCAATAGGTTTCTTTGCTTAGGACTTCTTGGTCTAGTCTTTTAAATTTTTTCTTGATCATCGCACTAAAAAATGCATCTCATGTAGATAATATGGGGTGGGCACATCTTATTTAATACAGTCTAATATTTCTTACCATTTAGTTGGACTCTTTGGACCATCAGAATTCATACAATTATTGATATCATGGAATTTAAATCAATACTCTCACTTGTGTTTTATACTTATTATGTTTATTCTTTGTTCCTTCTTAATTTTTTGTGTGTTTTCTTTCCAGGTTTACTTTATTTCTAACTGTGTGTATGTGCATGTGTTTGTGTTTATGTGGGGGTATGTGCTCATGAGATATAAGAATTATTGAACCCTGTTCCTCTGGTTGAAGAAAAATGATATTAGACAGCGATCTGGAAGTAAATAGGAAGATTGTTAACTATACTCTTTTTAATACTTCGGTAGTTTTTCTATAGTTCTCACCATGTGCTCTTATTAAATTGTTTAAATAATTTATTACATAAAAAATATAGTATTAGTCAATTCTACCACAGCTTTTATATATAATAGTATTGCTATTGTAAATGTACCTCTCTCTCCCTCTCCTTTGTGCTCTTGTTACTGTGTATATCGCTAATTCATATATTGCAGATCTAATTGTACGTTGTCACAAATTCTTCTTTACATTATATAATATTTTTATAAAATAAAAAGTAAACACAGACGAAATAAATAAAAGAGGCATTTGGGGATAGATGAAGAACTTGTAAAAAGAGATGGTAGTGATAAATGTTTAAGTGGTTAGACAATTGAACCCCCTCCAGCGTACACTTAAAATGATGAAATGGTAAGTTTTTATGTAATGCATATTTTACCACAGAAAGTTCTTCCTATTTACTTCCAGATTACTGTCTGATATTATTTTTCTTCAGCCAGAGGAACAGTGTTCAATAATCCTTAATGGTTAAATCTCCTGACAGAGACTGGAAGGATGGCTCAGGGGTTAAGAGCACTTACGGCTTTTGCAAAGGACCAGAATTTGGCTCCTAGTGCTCATGTCAGGCAGATCACAACTGCCTGTCACTTGAGCTCCAGGAAATTTGACAACTTCTGGCCTCTACAGGCACCTTCACATACATACTGTCACATACTCATACACATGAATGAAAATAAAATATTTTTAAATCTGCTGGAAATAATTTCTTCCACTTATTTTTTATCTAAAAAGTCTTCCCTGCCCTAGCTAACTTTAATTGTCAACCTGACACAGCCTACAGTCATCTGAGAGGAAAGCCTTAATTGAAGAACTGCCTAGATCACATTGGTCCATAGGAGTATCTTCAGGGTGCTGTCTTGACTGTGAATTGATACAGGAGGGTCCAGCCCACTGTAGGTAGCTCCGTTCCCTTGGCAGGTGATCCTGCTCTCTATCAGGAAGTCTAACTAACTATAACCCCGAGAAAACCAGCAAGCAGTGGTCCCCCGTTGTTTCTGCTTCAACTTTTCCTTCCCTGGATTCTCTCAAAGATAGACTCTAACCTGCAAGCTGTAATAAACCCTTTCCTCCCCTGAGCTGTTTTTATGTCAGAGTATTTTAGCACAGCAATGGAATGAAACTAGAAAGCCTACTTTAAAAAAAATTATTGCATATAGAACTGACTGTCATTGTTCAGCTTTCTTTTCATAACCTTCTGACTTGTATTGGGGTTTCGCTTGTTCCTTTCTTAGTTTTTTTTTTTTAATCTGTGATAATTATTTTGTACCTTTTATTCTACTAGTTGGTCAAAAATAATGGTCAAGTATCATTCAATACAAATGATAAATTTAAGTATTTTATAGCTAGAATTAAGTATTATTTGTGATCATGTTTCTTACTGGTATGCTATTTAAGGTTAATCAATTTCCAAGTGTTTTAGATGGTTATATACATTATGTTTATTTCTTAAGACACTGGACATTGACCTCTGGTCTCCATATCCAATTAGGCACACACATAGAGTTGTGGACACACACACTCATATTCACACTTTCACACACACAAAGCTTTTCTGTACAGGCAAGATATAAGTGGGCCTTTTGGTCTAATTAAGGCTAAAAGTGGATCTTTCAATATGATAAAGCCAATTTAGTAGACAATTATGTTTGGTATATGTAGATTACTTCCATTTATTTAAGAGAGCATTCCTTAGTCTGATAATAGTGTGGCTATAAATTGCTATTTGTTGTCTACAGGGATCATTCACTTCCTTCTTCATTCTGTGCTTGCATTTCCACTTTACTTTTAGGTTTGGATATGGTGGTTTTTTGGTTGGACCAATTGTCCATTTAAACACACCACCTGTATACTGTCTTCATTGCCTGGTGAAGGAATCACAATAAGTATAGTGAACTGCCATAATTTCATCAGAATAGTTTTTAATAGGACATCAAAGTCTAATAGAAGCTCTTTGAAAAATATATCTTCTTTTAATCCACTCCTACTGTTTTAATATTACCATATTTGTTATTTTTAAGATTTCGTTTCTCTATTTTGTGTGTGTGTGAGTGTTTTGCCTGAATGTATGGATATGTGCGCCGCGTGTGTGCAGTGCCTGGGGATGCCAGAGGATGGCGTTGGATCGCTTGGAACTGGGGTTACATACAGATGGTTGTAAGCAACCATAAGGGAGTCGGGAACAAAGCTGAGCTGTGCTACAAAAGGAACAGGTGCTCTTAATCAGTGAGCAATCTCTCCAACCCCATATTTGTCATCTCTGTGTCTGTTCAGTCTTTGCACACTTGCTTTCGTTGTACAGCTTTTAATGAAAGTAGGTGAAAATAATTTAAAGCTCTGCAATTCTCCCTACACAGTGATGAAAAGGATGGAGTTTGTGACCTGTGCTTAGATTCTCCCACAGAATTCTATGATCCAATCCACACCTCTTGTCAATCCAGAAGCAATTGCACTTCTCTCTCCACAATTCTATTTTTATTCATTTTGGTGCAAATTTTGTTAATGAGAAGCCAAATCTGGGTTTTGAAATGTTTTATTTCTACCTATTCAAATGTCTAATATGCTTCCTCCAAAAAAAGGAATTATGTCTTATGATATTTTTTTCTGCTTGACGTTGATGATTCTTCCCCAGAATTCATAGTTACTGTTGTCTTGATGTTGTATATCAATTGTTCCCTGCCTCAGTTTTGAGCCTTCTCATCTACTCTAGCCAGGTTGAATCCTTGCTTTTGATTAATTTGTTGTGTATTTTTTTTGTCCTATGCCTCAGGTTCTCTATGAAAAGCACCTTTTGTCCACTTACCAGCTGATAAAACACACCTTTAAACACTCAGCTCACGCCTGATATGCACTTTTACCCACCTTCCGTTTCATCACCTGCCTTTCAGATGGAAAAATCTCTCTGTCCATAGAGGCTTCTACCTTGCCCCATCTATCACGTTGTCTTTTTTTGTCTTAACAGTTAAATGCATTTGTTTGTTAATCTGCTTTTCATTAGCATAGTTACATCATACAACACATCTCTTTCCCCTTCATATTTCTTATTTCTAACACAGTATCTGCCCTGGAAGATGACAATTAATTTAAACTTGGCTATTCAATACATGATTGAAAGAAGAAAGGAACATAAAAGTGTATATGTAGCAATACTGCAGAATTTCAAGAAGGCATCGATGCTATTTTAATAGGAAGTAGTATCTTAAAGTGTGAACATTAACTTGTGAAAATGTTGACTATGTCACAAAGATAGAATAAAACTGACGAAAGTTTCTACTTGAAATTTCTGAATATAAGCTGGATACTCTACACCTTTTTTACTAACTGCCTTAGAAAATATATATGAGTGAGCAATGTATCAGTGTGGGATTCTCAGACAGTTTACAGTGCAGAAGAAACCAAACTAAGAGAGTTCAAAGGGAAGGCTACCATCTCTGGACAGATGAAACACAACGAATGGGCTCAGTCAAGTCAGAAACTAGTCAAGAATAAGAATTTTAATTAAAAAAAAATTAAGTCCAAATCAGAGATGGTGGAATGTTTAAAAAAAAAATCAGTGTCTTAATGATGAGCAATTTTAACCAATTAAAGATTAGACTAATTGCTATGGTGGTTTTTGGAGAAGAATGAAGCTAATGAGTTTCTGAATGTCAACTGCAATTTTTGAGCGCTTTTAATTTGCAATCTTTTTATTTCGTGGAGAAAGCCTTGGAGACTCGTTCTGAAATGTATTCAAACTGCATTTTAGTTTCTCCAGCTGTATTTTGTACAGGAATTCTACTTTACTATAATACCCCACCAGAGTTTTGGAAGTAAAATCTTCGAAAGTCTCCTCTAGCAGTGTCAAACCGTATGCTGCCTGATTCCAAAAATAACTATCCGATGATATACAGGATAAGCATCTGGCCTTATATACTAATCCTACAATCCAGAGGGAAATAGTTGACAGATTGCTGGACCTGGGGAACCATTTCGGTAGCTCTGCTAGGAGCAGTTGCCCTGCAATTTTTTTCACATAATTTTTATTCTTATCAATTTTCACTGAAAGAAACTTTGAGGGAAATGCTTAAGGATTTTGAATTCACTATAGTCTAGCTGTCTGTTTCAGTTAGATAGAAAGAAATCCTTCTCTACTCCACTTTCTCAGAAGCAAGGGGGGAAAATAAGAATGGCAATGTATCTTTTCTTCTTGCCTTCCTAGCTTTTAATTGCAATAGATATAAAGATACAGAAGAGTTATCTATACAATATATCTATTTCAGTTTCAGCCTTTACCTGAAGATCAATAGATGGAAACCAGGCAAACTATATATACACATGAATAATTGCCACTTATCCTCGCTCTGGAAGGTTGTGTTTTTCATTTATCAGTATTGATGTTTACAGAGGGAGCAGTGAAATGGCTACAAAGTCAAATGCACCAATCACATAAACCCAACCACAGGCAGGAGAGAAGCAATAAGCTAATTTTTTCTCATTTCCTCTTTGCATTCCTAACTGGTATTTTATGTTTGTTTGTTTGTTTGTTTGTTTGTTTGTTTGTTTGTTTGTTTGTTTGTTTTTAGCACTGAGGTAATATATAATGGGGTAGGGAGAATGTGGCAAAATCAAAACATGAAATAACAAAAAGATGTCAAGCCCAGAATGGCTTCCTGTGTCTATTTCAGATCCACGCTGTCCGTTATTTCAGGCCTAGAAGACAAGAAGATGGCAACTCCGAAGAGTATAATGATTGTCAGGGCAGCAGACAACAGAAGAATATGTATCTGCAAATGGGTTTGTGTTCAGTTAGTGGCTTACTGGTCTAACGTTTTCTAAAAAACTGCCATGGGAAAGTCTCTACCTTATGATGTCACTCACTCTACTCTGAACTGAATCTAACGAGAACCACCATTAGATCCTTACTTAGGTGATGTGCACTGGGTGAACTTACGAGCTTCGACCTTTTCAGTCTGACTCAGGGGCACTGATCTTTAAAATATACTGTACTCCATATACACTAATTCACTAATTAGGTCCATATAATTAGCTGAGCTCCGGAGGTCATTAAATGTAACATGTTTTATGTAGATAATGATGTGTATTGTGTACAGATCTATTATTATGAATCACGTATTTGTGTGTGTGTCTACTACTGATATTCATATACTGTTCTTCCATGAGTATTTGAGGAGAACGTACAGACTTTGAGAGATAGTGTACCCCTCTTTAATAGTCACTGATTATCAGAGAAACAGGACAAAAAAATATCTTGAGATTCTTTAACATAGCAGCCCAGGATACAGTGTGCATTTGAGACTCTTTTATATAAGCATGTATATCATTTTTTAAAAATCATACCATGTATCTGATAATAATTTTATAGTGTTTACAAACAAGGGCTTTAAAGGTTTTTTTGAAGACAAACCTCTTCTTTTGACATGAAAGAGAGCAGGCCTTGAAAGATGCAATGACCTGCCCCAGGTCAAAGCTTGAGTTCACAAAGCAATAGACTAGAAAGACCTCCATAATGAGATGTGCTCTTGGGCACTGGCTCCCACCAAGGGTCAGAATTCTCCTTGTCCTTAACATTCTTGTTTTTCCAAGCTGTTTATGTTTATAGAAACGGCCTTTGATGGAATATTTTCCCATGCACTCTGAAATATAACCTTTTACTTTCAAGCATCGTGGTTGCTTTATTTTATTTTTTAACTTTCCATTGCAGACTTAAGTGTTTTGTATGTTATGAAAGAATGACTTAAGTTTGGGGGATGTACTTGAGAGATTTATAAAGTTTGTTAGTTTATAGATGATTTGAAAGTATATTTGTCATTCCGGGTGCTTGCACACTAGAGACTTAGGGGAACTATTCATAATATCAAAAGTCTGCATATGTTAATGCACTTATTTCCACTTTTTTTTAACCTTCATTTAAAAAAAAATGCTTTGCTATTAACTAGAAAATACAAGACTGAGATCACAATAGGGAAAAAATTAAGGATATTAATATTTCATGATTCTATAAACATTTTAAGAGGAAAGATCCAAAATGCATTGTTTCTGAAAAATGAATCAAGACCATTAGGGGAAAAGGCTGTGCATACACATCGGTGCGTGTGCTTGTGATTTTGAACATGTTAGCAAAAAGCTGTTTTATTTTAGAACAATACGTTCGTTGTTGGTTATGGAAGACTGTCACCTGCTGTGTCCTAGACACTAGGCAAACGTTCATGAAAGTTAGTTGAGGGCATTGCTTACGATGTTGACATTGCTTCAAAGTATAAAAGCTATTAGTCTACCATTTATTAAAAGCCACTGATGGGCCTATTAATAGGGACCTCAGATTTAGGAGATCAAGCCATGGGAAGTCTAGCAAAAAAACAACAACAAAACAACAAAAACCCCTCCTCAACTGACAAATGCATGAACTGACATTACAATATAATCCAGTTTACTTGGTATTCTCTGTGGTAGTGTAAGCTGGGCGTTAAACCCACAAACCCACGTGTGCACAACTAGCCTGGAGTTCAACTACTGAGAAACATGCTTAGGTAATTGTTTCAAAGTCGACAACCGTGACTCCCTCCCTTTCCCGGGACGTGTTCTGCTGTCGCTCAGAGAGACTAAGTAGCTTCTTTTCATGGGGCGCAGCTTTGCATGTACATCTCCAGCCTCACGGTTACAATGATGCTTTTTATCGCGATCACAAAGCGTTTAATTGCACGGAGCAATTTAGAAAACAGTTCAGGTCAAGACAGATCATAATCTAAGACAGATAGCACTGCTGGGAAAGCAGAGAGGCCGCATCACCAACAAAATAATAAGCAATGAATAATTACGGAGATAAAACTTCAGAGTTTCACTATGTCTTTGTTCAGGATAAGTGCGCTCTGGACAAGTTACCTTTAATTGCTAAATGCTTTAAAGGGCCATCAGGGGATGTTATTTTCTCAATGCACTTTCATGACTACAGAAATCATGATTTTTCACCACTGCATCGTGAAATAATGGGACTGGGGAAGATATCGATAAGTAAATGAATTGATAAAAAAAAAAAAGAAACACTATTTGAGCAAAGAGGGTTGGGTTTTGTTGTTGTTGTTTTGTTTGTTTGCTTGTTTGGTTTTGGTTTTTCAAGATAAGCTTTCTCTGTGTAGCCTTGGCAGTCCTGAAATTTACCCTATAGACCAAGCTGGCCTGGAATTCATTGAGAACCACCTGACTTTGCCTCCTGAGTGCTGGGATTAAAGGAGTGTGCCACCACTGTTCTGCTTCTTGTTTATTTTTTGAGACAAGTCTCCCTTTATATGCTTTCCTAGCCATGAACTCACCATGCAGTCCAGGCTAGCCTGGAACTTATGATCTCCTGTCTCGATATCTCAAGTGCTAGGATTACACCACCAGGCACTGCTCCAACCGCTGTCTTTCACCAGAAAGGTTATTTACCTATGTTCTTCTCATATACCTCATTGTTAAGAAACCCATCTGACATACAGACCTGAACAAGCAAACACTCAGTTTGAAAACTGAGCTGCCTACCAGACTTCTCAGCCCATGGGATCTTATTTCATATTACACTGCTTTCTAAAGCTCAGAATTGTTAGCTCAAAAGAACAAGAAGGGAGTATAAAATCTAATTACTTTATTCACCTTCCTAGTTGCAGAACTGGAGCGTGTTTTCAAAGAATGGAAAAGTAAATGCCACTGAGCATCATGTTCATTGTAGGTCAGCAGGAAAACAAACTGTCTTAGATGTGTCTCTTTATTTTTATTTATTTTTTTAGGGTTTTTTTTCAGTTATATTCTTTTTTAATTTATTTTTACATTTTTTTCTTTATTAATTACACTTTATTCACTTTGTATCCCCCCTGTGGTTCCCTCCCTCCTCCTGTCCCAATCCCTCCCTCCCTTCCTCCACCCTTTGCATGCAAGCCCCCCTCCTCAAGTCCACTGATAGGGGAGATCTTCTTTTCCTTCCTTCTGATCCTAGTCAACTAGGTCTCATCAGGAGTGGCTGCATTGTCTTCTTCTGTGGCCTGGTAATGCTGCTTCCCCCTCAGGGGGAGGTAATTAAAGAGCAGTTCATGTTAGAGACATTCCCTGTTCCTATTACAATGAAACCCACTTGGATACTGAACTGCCATGGGCTACATCTGTGCAGGGGTCTTAGGTTATCTCCATGCATAGTCCTTGGTTGGAATATCAGTCTCAGGAAAGACCCCTATGCTCAGATTTTTTGGTTCTGTTGCTCTCCTTGTGGAGTTCCTGTCCTCTCCAGATCTTATTGTTTCCCACTTCTTTCATAAGATTCCCTGCACTCTGCCCAAAGGTTGCCCATAATCTCAGCATCTGCATTGATAGTCTGCAGGGCAGAGCTTTTCAGAGGTCCTCTGTGTCAGGCTCCTGACTTGTTCCCTCTTTTCTACTTCTTCTGATGTCCAGCCTCTTTGCCTTTCTGGATAGGAATTGAGCATTTTAGCAAGAGTCCTCCCTCTTGATTAGTTTCTTTAGGTGTACAGATTTTAGTAGGTTTATCCTATATTATATGTCTATATGAGTGAGTATATACCGTGTGCATCTTTCTGCTTCTGGGATAGCTCACTCAGGATGATGATGTGTCTCTTTAAAAGCAGAAAGAAATCCTAGTCCAAGACTTAATCCACTTCTTCTGTTTTCACTAGATGCTTCTTTCACTGTTGTCCTCGTCCTTTTCCAACTTTCATATTAGAAAATCGGTACGATCTCTAAAACTTCATTAACAAGAACAAATCCAGTATCCATTGATTTCTTCTCAAAAGACACTCTAGTCCATCAGAGAACTTAGTTTCACTCCCAAAAATAATTTAGCCATGAAAAACTCAATAGGACACAGACAAATGACTAGAAAATAAGATCTGGTGAGTTCTGGAATGTCTGAGGGGCTGAAGAGGTTCAGAATGATGAAGTCTAACTGTCCCCCTTGTAAATAGGAAGACAAGTCCATTGGCTTTGGAGTTAACACTTTGAGAATCAACCAATATTTCCTGTCATGATAAAGACTATCTCTAGAGCATGTGTCATCCTGGCCACCAGCATGTCCTCACAGGGTACCTTCTTCAGCTTCAGCTCGGAGTTTTGAGAACAAAAAAGTAAGACTTGGTCTAAAGTCTTTGTGTTGAGGGTGGTAGGAACTGATCTGGCCTTTGAGCCCTAAGCACCACATGGAAACAGCTGCTTCCCTCTCTTTGTCAGTTAAGTCAATAACACAAATGCATAACTAAGTGTCAAATAACTTTTCCTCTTTGTGTAATAAAGGCAGCTATTGTTAACAGACTTGGAAAGGTAGCTATTCTTTATAGTTGATAAAAAAATATACAAAACAAAAATATAAATAAATAAATTTTAAAAGGGCTGTATTCCAGGGAACAAGAGAAGTCCTAAATGAGTGTACCATTAACATGGGCACACCCATGTCAAGGACCAATGCCACAGTTTCACGGGAACAACAAAACTTCCCTTGGGAAAGCTCAGAGTGTTGGCAAAGCCTTCCTTGAGTACAAGTACAAATGTGGACTTTGTGTGCTGAAGATGTCCACTATAGCTTTCTTTTCCTGGTGGTTTATAGCCTTACAAATTGATCCCCCTACCAAGGTTAGCTAAACCTGTTTCCTCATTCAGCTCTCTATATACCCCTGCCTCCTTGATTATCTGTGTGTAACAAACCTGCCTCCCTCACCCAGCTGTATGAAATAACCGTGCTTCCCTGTACAACTGCCTCTAATAAATATACTGCTCTTCTGGGTGTGTAGCAGCTTGTCCATCAGAGCTCAGTCCACCCAATCCCAGCTTTTCTGTGAATATGTTTATGTCTGTCCTCTTTTCATCTCTTCCCTACCCCAGTCTGGCTAACTCTGGGAGCATATAGTATGAGGTACTTACTATGAAGGTAACAAATAACAGCAATACTGCAGACAACAAGTAAGAGGTGTGGGTTTGATCTCTTTCACCTAAGATGTTCAACAAACTCGGTTATATGCAGAAAAGGACAATTTGGGCTATTATCACATACTTGTCTATTACTGTGATACTTAATTAACAAGGAGAAATAACACTCAAAACTAAAGAAGCAAAGGAAATGAAATTATTTTTAGAGTGATTTTGAATAAAGACTCACAGTTTATGATGTAAAGTGAGGAATGTACATTTGAATAAAATGTGTCAATATGAAAACTGATACAAACACAGAGAGAAAGAGAGTGAGAGAGAAAGAAACAGAGACACAGAGGTTCTTCAAGAAATGATTTCATGTAGCCCAGGCTGGCCTACAATCAAATGTTCTAATGTCATTTGTTTCTGTGATTAAAATAGACCGACAAAAAGCAACTCATGGGAGAAATAGTTTATTTTCACTTACAATCCCACGTTACAGTCCACCACAGCAGAGAAGTCAAGAGTGCAGGATCATAGAAAAGTTAGTCTCATCACAATCACAGTTAAGGACAAAGTGAAATGAATATATGCATGTAGCTTGAATGTGCTCAACTCTATTTCTCCACTCTTAGGAAGTTCAGGACTCCCTGCCTAGGGAGCAGTACCACCCAGAGTGGGCGGGTTTTACCACATCAATTAGCTTAACTAAGACAGTTCCTCACAATAGGTACATGGGCCAACTAATGTAGACAACCTGTCACTGATATTCTTAGGTGATTCTAGGTTGGGACAAGTGGACAATGAAAGCAATCATCATGCCAAGTATGACTTTCAACCCCTGATCCTATAGCTTCTTCCTCCAATCCCTGGAATTACAGTCTTGTGCCCCAAACTGTGCTTCAGGTAAATGTTTTTAAAGCCTGTCTATCTTGATGGGAAGCACTTCAAGTTCATTTTGGTGTTACTAATGAGAACAAGGAAGTATGACTGTAAAAGAAAATATCTTGAAAGAGGGATTATAACAGTTGCCAAGTTTTACTCAAGCTGTACTTCAATTGCCTCAGTACAACACAGGGCTTCCTGAAATTATCTAGACGGTACAAAACAACACAGTTATGAGGGTGTAAATCCCCCGAAATGCCAACACAGCATTTAAAAAAGAAATAGCTAACATGGTGTTAGCATTACTTTATATTTGTTAAGGGGTTAAAATACGAAATTACTACAGCTCGTTGTATTACAAAAGACCTGAAGTTTATTTATGAAGGGATCATAGTTTTGTGAGTGGGTAGAGGTTGGTGGAAGAAACTTTGAGAGCAGCAAGGAATTGTATCACTTCACAAGGATGTGTGAGAGCCCTTTCTTGGACTTGAGAAATGTGAATTTAAGTTTTGTATTATCTCTACAAAGCTCAGTTCAAATGTATGAAGTGTTCATGCATAACTTTACCTTGTCTAGCACTTAAGTGCAAATTTGTCTCATAAGAATCTCATTCCTGGACAATTTCCTAAACAGAACACCAACAGCACAAGCTCTAAGATCAACAATCAATAAATGGGACCTCATGAAACTGAAAAGCTTCTGTAAAGCAAAGGACACTGTCATCAAAACAAAAAGATTGCCTACAGATTGGGAAAGGATCTTCACCAACCCTTTATTTGACAGAGGGCTAATATCCAGTATATATAAAGAACTCAAGAAGTTAAACAGCAACAAATCAAGTAATCCAATTTAAAAATGGGGTACAGAGCTAAAGGGAGAATTCTCAATAGAGAAATATCAAATGGCAGAGAAACAAAGAAATGTTCAACATCCTTAGTCATCAGGAAAATGAAAATCAAAATGACCCTGAGATTTCACCTTACACCCATCAGAATGGCTAAGATCAAAAACTCAAGTGACAACACATGCTGGAGAGGATATGAAGAAAAGGGAATCCTCCTCTACTGCTGGTAGGAATGTCAACTTGTACAACCACTTTGGAAATCAATCTGGTGCTTTCTCAGACAATTAGGAATAGCACTTCCTCAAGCTCTAGCTATACCACTCCTAGGCATATATCCAAAAGATGCTCAAGTATACAAGAACATTTGCTCAATTATGTTTGTAGCAGCTTTATTTGTAATAGACAGAGGCTAGAAACAGCCCAGATGCCCCTCAGTTGAGAAATGGATACAGAAATTGTGGTACATATACACAATGGCATATTACTCAGTGATAAAAAAAAAAAAAAAAAACAAGGAAATCATGAAATTTACAGGTAATTGGTGGGAACTAGAAAGAATCATCCTGAGTGAGGTATCCCAGAATCAGAAAGACACACGGGGTATATACTCACTCATAAGTGGATATTAGACATATAACATAGGATAAACATACTAAAATCTGTGCATCTAAGGAAGCTAATCAAGAAGGAGGACTCTGGCTAAGATGCTCAATACACATTCAGAAAGACAAAGAGGATGGACATCAGATGAGGGAGAAAACAGGGAACAGGACAGGAGCCTACCACAGAGGGCCTCTGAAAGGCTCTACCCTGCAGGGTATCGAGGCAGATGCTGAGACTCATAAGACCAGAATGCAGGGAATCTTATGAAAGAAGTGGGAGAATAGTAAGACCTGGAGAGGACAGGAGCTCCACAAGGAGAGCAACAGATCCAAAAAATCTGGGCTCAGGGGTCTTTTCTGAGACTGATACTCCAGCCAAGGACCACTCATGGAGATGGCCTGGAACCCCTGCTCAGAGGTAGCCCATGGCAGTTCAGTGTTCAAATGGGTTCCATAGTAATGGGGATAAGGACTGTCTCTGACAGGAACTGATTAGCCTGCTCTTTGATCACCTCCCCCTGAGGGGGGAGCAGCCTTACCAGGCCACAGAGGAAAACAATTCAGCCACTCCTGATGAGACCTGATAGACTAGGATCAGAGGGAAGGGGAGGAGGACCTCCCTTATCAGTAGACAGGGGGAGGGGCACAGGTGGAGAAGAGGGAGGAAGGGTAAGATTGGGATGGGAGGAGAGAGGGAGCTACAGGGGGAATACAAAGTAAATAAACTGTAATTAATAAAAAGAAAAACTCTCATTCCTGATATATTAATTACACAGGAACAGATTCAAACTTTAAAGAACAAATCATTACAGTAGACTAACTGTATAATGTTGGCTAATTCAAAGTGCTATTGCTATGCACAAATAAGACAAGAAAGTCTTTTATCTTGGGTTCATTTGTCTAACCAAACATCTCAAGTATTAATTAAGTAATTAGACAGTGACAATGGACGTGATCATAAGCCAGTGACTATCAAACTTTAGAATAAGAAAAGCCAATCATAGGCTTCATTAAAACTCAAATTGGTCCCAACTCCAAGATTTCTGCTCCAGTTTGTAAATACGTTGTTACAAAATGCAGTGATCACATTAACCTTGGGAAAGAGAAATGGAACCTGAAAATCCAGCTCTGCTGTCTGACTTTAGACAAGCTTTTGAACTTTCTTGAGTACCAGTAATATATAACTTGGAACTCTTGTAAGTGCTCATTAAATAAGATAGTCTATGAAATATCCCATGGTGCCTGGACATTCCTACCTCTCCCAGGTCCTAAACTCCTGAGTAACCTTTTAGAATGCAATACAAAGTAGTGGTACTTAGGCCAGACTCGTTCTGAAGGAGGGTAGTCAATCCTGTCTGCCAAAAGAGCTTCAGACATATTGCTATTTTAAAGGAAACTTTGTGTTTATTGTCTCCCAAACAATATCACCTATAGGACCCTAGGAAAAACAAAACAGGATACTGTCCTGGGTGATGTTCAAATATACAGAAGAATAATGATTACTATAGAAAGTAAATTGTATTTGCTATGTTGGTAAAAAGGCAAAAAATCTCTGTGGTTTATTAGATGGTCTGATGTTTAATGTTGATTGTTAGCTGGAGAGGATCTAGATTCATGGGTCAAGTCCCTGGGCAAACCTTTAAGGGATTATCTGGATTGGGTTAACATAAAACGTAGGAAGATCTACTCTAAAAGTGAATGGCGCCATTCTTTCCTTGCTCCTGGACTGAACAAAAAGAAGGCAGCTAAGCAGAAACGTTCATTGCCCTTTGCTGCTTGACTGATTAGGATATGATCAACTCTCTCAAGTGACTGCTTCCATGGCTCCCCCACTACTGTACCCGCACACTGTGAGCCAAAATAAACCCCTGCTTCCTTCAGTTTCTCATCACAATATTTCACTACAGCATCAGGAAAAGCAACTCACACAGGTGGTTTGGTGGTGGGTGGGTAGATGGGTGGGTAGGTTGATTGGATCGATAGGTAGGTGGCGGTTCGGTTGGTTGATTTGATGGTAGGTTGGTTGGTTTTCCAGTGAGTTGGTTAGTTGGTTGATTGGTAGGTGGGTTGACTGGTGGGTGGATTGGTTGGTTGGTGGGTTGGTTGATTTGTTGGTAGATAGGTTGGTTGGTGAGTGGTTTGTTTGGTTGGTTGGTGGTTTGATTGCTTGGTGGGTGGGTGGGTTGTTTGTTTAGTTGGTTGGTTAGTTTCTGGGTAGGTGAGTGGGTAGATGGGTTGGTTGGTTGGTTGGTTGGTTGGTTGGTTGGTTGGTTGGTTGGTTGGTTGGTTGGAAGGTGTGTACTGCAGACTGGATTCAGGGTCTCACACTTGAAGCTGTGCATAAGTGTGGTCTCACACTTAAGCTGGTTGACTGGAAACCACAGCTCTCATATTTGGCAGTGTGACATGAAATCTCTGTGTGTGTCAGGGGTCAATATGTCATCAGACAATCAAGACTCAGAAGAACCATAGGGTGTTTTAAGACTCATTCACCAATACTCTCTCTTGGAATACTTCTACAAAGTTGTTCAAATTGTGGACCAATTTACTCCTGCTTGCCCAACAGCAATAATCTTAAACTGCTGAGTTTGAAAAGGAAAAAGCACTTTCTCAGCCTTTGCATATGCTGTTCCTGCTGTCTTTCACACAGTAAAACCTTCACTGCTGGAGCTGGCATCCATCAAAGATAATGCACATTTCTAGCTCTATATTTCCAAGGCGTATGCTAATAGATAGGTGGCTAGAACTCTGTTTTGTTTTGTTTTTCTGGTTGTTTTAACCTTATTTTACCACCTGCCACGTACTTTTCTGAAAGCCTGGCCTGGATGATAGGTTTGCTTAAGAAAATTGTAGAATGTACTGAAAAGCCAAGTGTGTTGTATAACAGTTTTGTGATTTTTCGGAATTTGCTCCTACCACCATTGCCTCAATGCTCAAATTGTCCATACTTGGGGGTCATTCAGAACATATGTTGTAAGAAAAAAGTTGGCTTCCTGGGAAATTCATTTATAATGTATTTACAGTAAATTCTTAAATTTTCATTTGCCTATAACAGAGATATGAAAGAACACATGGTGTCATACTTAACATGCAGGGTTGACATATTTTTTAATCTTTTATGTATTTTATTTGTTTTGTGATTTTGTGTGTACATTCACACAGTCATGGACATGCCATTGTGCACATAGGTATGCCAGAGGGCAGTTTGTGGGGAGTTGGTTATTTCCTCCTTCTATCTGGGTCTTGGGGATTAAACTCAGGTCTCAGGCTTGGTGAATCAGAGGTCATCACCCGCCAAGCCATCTCTCCTGCCCAGGAGTTGTTTGCTTCATGGATGTTGGATGACTTCTCTTCCACTATAAGCAGCTGTGATCTTGGGCAGTAATTCTATACCACCAGAAGAAAAGTAATCATCAGGTGTGATCCTGACTTTTTGTTGTTATGTTTTAGTTTTGGTTTTGGCTTTGTTTTTTGTTTTGTTTTGTTTTGAGAAAGGGTTTCTCTGTGTAACTGACTGTCCTGGAACTCACTTTGTCGACCAGGCTGACCTCAAACTCAGAGATCGATCTGCCTCTGTCTCCCAGGTGCTGAGTGTATAGTTATGCACCACCACAACTGGCCTGCAGCGACCACTATGAACAAACAATTGAATAAAGAATGTGGGTCATGTTTAGGAGTGTTTGTTTGGGTTCTTCTGGGTGTCTGACTGTTTGTTTTTATACAGGACCTCCCTGGATAGACCAGGCTGCCTCAAACTCACAGAGAGCTGCTTGCCTTTGATGTCCAAGTGCTGGGATCAAAGGTGAGCCCCACATGTTGGGCTTGGTTTTGTTTTGTGGAGGTAAGATCTCACTACACAGCCCCAGCTGGACTTAAACGCAAGAACCTGGTATTTCTGCCTACCAAGTACTAGGATTCCAAGTGTGTACTATTACAACAAGCCTATTAAAGTGTCTTCTAAGTTTTAAAGTATTGAGGGAGTTTCAGAATCTATGGATATTCAAGCGTCACCTCTGTTACTTACAGCCATGTGACTTTTACAAGTAATTTACTCCTAGCCCATGATTAATATAGTCTATCCATCTCTCTCTATCTCTACACATGTGTATGTGTGTGTGTGTGTGTGTGTGTGTGTGTGTGTGGTATATGTTTGTCAGCATGCCCTGGTTGATTTTGTACATTTTTAATTTTTTTCATTACATTTATTTATGTATTTTATGCGTGCGTGTGAGCGGATGTGGGTGTGTGGGGGTTTGGTTTGTGTGTTCGCATGTATGTGCATGTGCAGGCATTCATGTGTCCAGGTCAGTTCTCTCCTAACACGTGGGCACTGTGGGCTGCAATCAGCTCCCCTGGCTCAGCAGCAAGCACCTTTACCTGCCGGGCCATCTCTGGGGCCCTAACCTCATCTATTCTATGCTGCTCACAGACAAGCACAGCCCACAGAGTTGGTCACAATCTTCTCCCCCAGCCCAAGACACAGCTAAGAGAAGTTCTAGCCTATGAATCCGGAACACTGCAGTTGATGCCTCAGGAGCACAAGGCATCCTTTCTCTGGTGCCTTTTTGCCTGAATTATCTGGATACATGGCTAAAGGCTTCAATGGGCCAAAGCATGCTGCACGGCCTGACAGAGCTACAAATGGAAACTTGTCTCATGTTAACCTATAGGCAACACATCCCCTCATTACTGCAACGATAAACAACTAAAAGCTCCATGGGAAAAGTTCAGCCAACATTACTTGTCTTCTGCTTCCAGACTTGAGGAACTGAAACCAGGAATGATTTACAGGAAAACAAAAGCACAAATCAAAGTCTTGACTGGTGTCCTCTGACAAAGCAGGTTTTACTGGTACAGCCACAATCTTCCTACTGAAGAGTTACAGTAACTTCCTCCCCAGGCATTCCCCTGAGGGAACTGGGGTGGCTTCCCATCGCCACCTTTCTCAAGAGGATTTGTGTCATTGGTATTTCTTAGGACAGCTGGGGAAAAAGTCATTATCTTTACCCAAATAAACTTTTTTAAATTAAAATGTATTATTATACCTTCAATACAGCCCAATGGGCGATGTGCTAGCTTTGCTGTGTGTTATTTTCCCTATTACTAATCCAGAGAGGGGAAAAACTATCTAGGACTGTCTGCAGAGTAGAGGGGAAAAAAAATCTAAAATAGGGCAGCCTTGTAGAGGTGATCGGAAAAGAGAAAAGCAGTGATTACAATGGAGGTATCTCAAGCTCTCTTGGCCTTTAGGGGAGGAGATTTGTATCATCTAGCTCACACAGGAACTTCTCCTGTAGCACTGGAAGGAAAAAAAAAATGAAATACTGCAAAGCAAATTAAAACACATTTAAGCTCTGCTTTTAGCAGGTGCGTGACCCAGGCCTTTATCCCAGCACTCAGGAAGAAGAGACAAATCTGTGAGCTGGAGGCCATCTGGAGCTCCACAGGAAGACCTTGTCTCAAAATGAACCCCAAACAATATGTGCTTAGATGCTGCCCAACCCATTCCATAAACCTTTTGTCTCCATGACTCCTCTGGTCTCACCTGGACTGCACAGGACTCCGCCAGATTTGCAGGCATGGCTGCAGCGTTCCCAGTGTCCTTCCAAGCTCTCCTGCCACATGCTGCCTAAGGATTCAACTTACACTGTCCACGTAGAATAGCAGTTCTCCCTCTTCTGGAGCCTAAGTTATATCCTTGTCAGTATTTAGAAGCACAACTCCCCTACCTTTTGTCTCTTTCCCAAAGTAATCTCAGGGGGAAACAACTCCGTCTTCTTGACCCCAGCATTTCAATGTCTAACTTGCTGCTTCACATATATTAAGCACTGAATCGTTTTATGAACAAATTAGACGACTGGCACAAACTAGTTCTAACCAGAACAAATTGGTCTTTTGCTTTTCAATTTATTTGTGAGATTTATTTTCCTCTGTAAATAACTTCTTATTCCGTTTCCTTTATTTATAAAATTATAATAGTTCTAGTCACATAGCAATGTTATAGGCATTAAAAGAACCCTGGGAGAGTGTGTTTGTTCTTTCTACACCAGAAGAAAATCTCTCCCTGACCCTCCCCCACAAACACACACACATACACATAAACACATGCCGCTAGGAATTGTTGAGTAGCAATCTCTTGTAATCACAGACCACAGTTTAATTGGAAGGTACATATGGACCTCTAAGATAACATTTGGATACTTCTCACTTCGGATGTTCAGGAGATAAAACTTCCACAGGTTACCTTTATTTAGGTATTTCTGTACACTATGGTGTCTGTTTCCTGTCATAGGAATCAACTGTGAAATAGTGGTAAAAAGGGAGGGGGGACTTTCATGACAGTAGCCAGCATTTTCCTAACATCATTGTCACCCACACCACCAACACTCTGTGTCTAAAGAAAAAGAGAGCAGCTGGGAAAGAAACACAAAGCCAAACCTCGAGGTGCTTTAAGAGAGAAGTTAAAAGGAAACTTTTGTCCTGTTATGCCAAGGAAGAGATTTACTCCATTAAAAAAAAAAAAAAAAAAAAAAAAAACAGGAAAAAAAAAAACCCTGAAAGTTTCTAGTTTAAGATGTGCTTATACGTTAAGTAGCCATCATGAACTTAAGGAAGTTTTGGTGAGCATTCCACTAGTAATCATACAAAGAGAAATTAAAAGAGTTACAAAGAACGCAATCATTTTTTTAATTATCATTTGGTAGCCAAGACAAAATTCAGACAGATTTTTTTTAATTTATGCGCAAAATTTTGATTTAGTTCATCTTGAATTTGAATCGTTTGTTTGTTTTTATATAATTTCTCTGTGCTAGCTAACAAACTATATTTTTATCTGACAAGCTTTATTTTCCTTCTCTGGCCACAGACCTGCAGCAGAGTTCCTTAGGAAGAGTGAGATAATGAAACGGCATACAAGGCCAATGTTTCTACTGGCAGTAGCTCTGTAGCACTCGGTGGCACCTGTCATAACATCAAAGATAGTTGCAGATGAAAATGGGTGGGGCTAAACAGGTACTTTTGGAAAGGATACTTTTGGCAATCAGCTCCCAGCTTCTGACACAGCAGCCATCTGTATTAACACACCCAGCGCTCCTGTTTCCTTACAATCCCTTTAAAAGACAAAAGTCAAACTCAAAGAAAGCAATTTTGTGGAAGAAGAAAAATAAATGAAAGAAGGTAGAAAGGAAGAAGAGGAGGAGGAGAGAGAAAGGTGGGCAGGGAGGGCTGGCGAATGTTCCAAGAGCAAAGTCATACATTTATAATAGGATATAAACTTAACTTTTATTTCAGAGTGTGAAAATGCTTGCCTAATTTCCACTGACATATGGAATTGCCGGGTGCTTAAACTACATGAAATCTGATTGGTGACGGGGTGGCAATGGGAACTCATTTTGTGCAGCCATTCGCAGATGAAAGGGCGGAGGTATGTGTTAGTACTAACAAAAGCTGATGTTACAAAACAGTTAGTAGGTGGGAAAATACCTTCCCCTCCCCAGGAAGTAATAAGTGGTCACATCCCTGTTCCCAGAATCCATGGAACACAGCAAAGAAAAAGTAGGGCTGCTCAGATAGACGAGAGACAGGTCACCTTAAAACAGGGTGGTTATCCTGAATCATCTGGGTAGGTTTTATGCAATCAAGGTGTAACTGAAAGTAGAAGAGGGGTCCGAAGAGAAACAGATGTGGAGGCAGAAGCCATACCAGAGACCTAAGCATGTGGGCTGGACAGATGGAGTAGGAGGACAGAAGAAACACTGGACACCTCCGGTAGCTGGAAGAGCCTAAGAGGCCGCCTTCCCATCTGTGCTTCCAGGAGGGCCAGCTGCCTTGTCAAGGTCAGCCCAGTGACACCTACATCAGAAACTTAACCCGAAGAACCGTAAGAGAACTACTGTTTGTTGTGTCAAGCAGGAAGGTTGTAGTAATTTGCTAAAGAAAATTAATGCAATTAGCAAGCAGGCAGCCTTACTCATAAGATAAGATGCAGAGTGAGTAAGGATGACAAATGCCAATTTCCACAGGGAGGAAAGGATGTGGCATGGGACCCTCACACATGAATCAAACCTTTAACAGGTAAAGTCAAAGTCAAAATAATTCCTTTTATTTTGGCATGGAGAGACACTGTGACACATGCTAGTTCTGGAAACTTGAAAACCTTTCGAAGAGTATGTTAGGTTTTTAGCATCAGAACTTAAAATCTGGAATGGAAAGATGGCTCAGTGGGTAGAAATTTTTGCTGTGCCACCATGAAGACCTGGGTTCAGGTCCTTAGCATGTATGCAAAAAGCCAGGTATGGCTATGCATGCCTGTAACCTTAGCACTGAAGGGGTGAAGGGAGGAGAAACAGGCAGGAGGATTACTGCAGATTGCTGGCCGCCAGCCTGACAAACTTAGGTCATCCTCTTCTCTCTTGCACACACACACAAACACCACACACACACATATACACATGCACTCACACACACACAGACACATACGCACATTCTCACAGACACATATGCACACGCGTACATACACCACACAATGTGTAATCAAGAATCAATGTTTGACCACTGCATCAGGTGAATCCTGTTTTGAAACCTTTATCGAGCCCGGCAGAGGTAGCACACACCTTTAGTCCTAACACTTGGGAGGCAGGGGCAGGCAGCTGTCTGAATTCAAGGCCAGCGTGGTCTACAGCACCAGTATCAGGACAGCCAGGGCTGCACAGAGAATCCCTGTCTCCAAAAACCAAAAAGGACAAAGGAAGGAAAACCTCGGATGTCTTTCTATTGCAACCTTTCTATTTCTCAACCTTTCTAAGGCTCTGCTCCTTTAATACAGTCCCTCAAGTTGTGGAGACCTCAGATTATTTTGTTGCTACTTCATAACTGTAATTTTGCTACTGTTGTGACTAGCAATGTAAATGTCCGTGTTTTCCATTGGTCTTAGGTAAAAGAGTCATGACCCACAAAGGGGTCCTGACCCACAGATTGAGAACCTCTGTTCTCTTGAGTCGAAATACATCTGTGCTACACTTTGTCATTCTTTTACATTCACATTTGCCTGTTATCTTCTAGCTGCACCGTTGGTCCCCTCGCAGCCTATCTGCTGGTGACACTGTGACATCCCACGTGGTACTCTTAATGCCCACATCATCTTGTTTTTCTCTCCCATCTTTTTGTAGTTATCGGCATAAACTTCATTTCTGTATGTGTCAGAACCCTCCAAAACACACTGCATAACTTTTAAACCATCAACCCTCTCTCAAAAGTATTTGCAAAATAAGAAAGAATTTAATTCACTATTTTATGAAGACTTTAAATAGCCCTGACTGGCCTTGACCTTTCCATGTAGCCGAGGCCGGCCTTTAACCCCTAACCTTCCTGCTCTCACCTTCACTGCAGACTTGTATCAACATGCCCAGGAGAAAGTTTGTGTGTCTGTATCCACACTGTTTTCGTTTCTGTTAACCTTCTTTCTTCCTAAGAAGAAAGAAGATCTTCTTAAATCTTTATTTTGGCTGTTTTCAAATATAATGCTTTGGTTCTAGAACACTAAGTTTCACTTATTTGCAGACACCCCACCTCAGCCCATGGTTCTGAGGGTCAAAACCTTCGTCTGCAGTACTAATTATAAACAAATAACTAGGGGGCATTTTGTTTATCTTCCATCGGAAAACCACACAAGGTGTTTTAAGGTAGATGTCTTTGTATTAGGGAGCTTAGAACTGTTCCGGGGTTGTTTTGACTTTTGTTTTTTTGAAACAAAGTCTCATCGCAACCAGACTAGCCTCAAATTGACCGCACAGCAGGTGCAAACTTTGAAACCCCTGTTGGGATTACAGGTGTGAGCCTTCACTCCCACCTTTGCTTTTTTTTCTTTTTTTCAGTTAACCTGTGAATTTGTAATGTTCATCAAACTTGGAAACAATTTTGATCATTGTTTCTTCCAGCATTTTTTAATTTGCTTTTGTATCCTCTAAAAACTCCAATTGTATAATATTCTACGTCACTTGACATTTTCCTGGAAATAACTGATATACTATAAACTTTTCCTGGGTGTCTGTGTGTGCATGCGTCTGTGGTGCATGCAAGTGTGTGTGCTCACACACATGCACGTTCGCTCATGTAAAGACTGGAGGCAGACGTCGAGCGAGAACGAGCGGCTTTCTCTGTTGATTCCCACCCTGTCTTTTGAGATCTCTCCCTGATGGTGGCGCACACTGACTTGACTAAGCTAGCTGTCCAACACGCCTAGGAATCCTCTCTCTCTCTCTCTCTCTCTCTCTCTCTCTCTCTCTGCTTCCCCAGCACTGGGATTAGAGGGGCATGATCACGTGCCCAGCTTTTTACACAGGTGCAGGCAATCCAAACAGGTTCTTAGGCTGTGAGGCTAGCCCTTCGCTTGTGAATCTCTCCTTAAACCTTTTGTTGTTGTGATTTTGTTCTGTTTTGTATTGTTGGGATTTTCTGTACTTGCTTTATATTAGATCATTTCTACTGCTATGTCAGTGGGTTTGTTGCTCTTTTATGTAGTGCTTCTTTTAATGTTAATATCATTTCATGTATATTTTATCTCCAATATTGCATACAGTTATCCTCTGAATGCCATTTTCAATCACAGCATCTCTTAATTTTTTTTCTATCCTTCTACCCACTTTAGCCAAAGCTCCGTTCATGTCAGTCTCTGCAGCAAAATCCTCCTGATGCCTTCTGTGGCTGAGGATATTTTTATCATGCTGTATATCTGAAGAGTAGCTTTATAGAAAATTCATTTGAAAATCATTTTCCTTTACTTCTTACAAAACAGCCTTTCACCATCTTCTTGCACCTGGTAGTTCCTCTTGGAGACACTGATCTCAGTTTGGTTTTAGATTCCTTATAGCTGTCATGGTCTGGAAACATTTTTACATGTATATGGCACGAATTTGACTACCTACCACCATATATCTATATCTATCTATCTATCTATCTATCTATCTATATATATATATATATATATATATATATATATATATATCATGTACACACACAAATACATGACCTTCAATTATCAGCCTTCTATTTGTGTTCTGTTTGCCTGGTTACTTTTCCTGGGATCTATAAGGCTGTGCTCCTCAACTATGTATTGGTCTGGGAGATCTGTACCTAAGATCAAAAACCCCACTCTGCTGCCTCCTGATAGAATTGTCTGTGAGTTCTTAAAATCATAAACCAAATCTCAATGCATATTTATTAAATGGGCACACTCACAAGTGAGAGTTAAGCATCAGAGAGATTTCCTGGTTTTCTTTTGTTCATAATTTTATTCTTTTAAAGAGTCTGGGTAATTCCAAAGCACACATTGGGATCTGATTCTCCAGGAATACTGGGTTTTTGTCAGGCCATAAGCAAATGGCACTGTGTCAATCCAATAAGACTGACAAAGAGATCTAGACACCAGAAGAAAAACAAAACACCAATCTCTATTCTCCCCTCCCTCCACACGTAACCACATAAACACTCACTCCCAATATCAAGTTAAATGCTTATTTTCTACATTTAATAAAAATGGATGGAATCACCATCAGGAAAAGATGCTGCTTAGATTATAATTGTTAAGCCTAGGCTGCTAAGAGAACAGGTTCATAATGTCTGAGCTACACTATAAGCAAACCCAGAAGCTGTCAGGGAAGGAGGGGCCGAGATACTAGCATTCGTTACAGGACTTCGATATTTCCACTGTGCAACAAGGTTGAGTACCACTGTCCCAGTAATTTGGATAATGAGGGGTAATGACACACCTCCCTGTGCTCAGATTGACATCACCGGTTTCTCTTTGCACCCCAGGAGAGAACTGAGTTACTGCCTGGCATTGACTCCTGAGGATACTGGGGTGAAGGTTCTGAGTAGGGACTGGGAATCAACACTATTTGTCCCAAAATAACAGAGACCTATGGGGCAGGAAGTTCCAAGTGTGCCCTGTGTACTTCACCTTCTAAACACTTCGTGAGCCACATGTTGTCCCAGCTAAAACTACCTTCACACACACATACATACACTCATACACACACACACACACATAAACGTTTTCACACTGACCTTAACATATTGCAAGGATGCCCCAGGCTTTTCTCATGTCTTCATTTTCCTGCTCTCCTTTCTAGGGAGCTGAAAATGGAAGACCCAACAACTGATATGCTACAGTATCTTGGTTTAAGCTACCAATAAAATTGGTGCCTATTAAAATCATTCTCAAATTAAGTTAAATGAGAGCTTTGCATATTATGAAAAGCAGAGGTTCCTCTTGGGGCATCTATAGGAGCATTTGGAAGTCATGCAAGGTATTGGACAGTTTATTATGTACAAGTGCACTGCATATTGAGACACTGGTCTTCCCTGCCTCCTGCTCCATCTCCTAAGCCATAGTACCTTGGGCTGAAATGTGAGTAGTCTTGCAATCCCTGAAAAATTTGATGTTCTTCCTAAAGGTCGGGGGAAAAAAATGCCAAAGGTTTTTAAAAGTACAAGGTTCAATCAAATAGTACCGGACACAACTGGATGTTAGAGTTGGGTCTTTGTGGCTATGATAAAACACCCTGACCAAAAGCAACTTGGGAAAGAAGGGTAGAAATCTCCCAGGTTCCATTCCATCCTTGAGGGAATTGAGGGCAGGAACCATGGAGGAATGCTGTTTACTGCTCTTCTTCTGCTCAGCTGGCTTTCTTACATAACCTAGAGCCGGCTGCCCAGGGGTGGCACAGCCCCACAGTGATCGAGGCACCTGCCCTATCAATTAGCAACCCAGAAATTTTTCCCACAGGCATACCTGTAGTTCAGCCTGATGGAGATAGCTCCTCCACTGAGGCTGTCTCTTCCCAAGTGTGTCAATTGACAGCCAAGATTAGCCATGGCACTGGGGATCTGTTCCCTAAGGGAGACCAAAGTTTAGTCAAGAATATGGTAAAGACTTGGCAAGAAAAAAACCTGCTGGCTGGTTATCCTGGACCAAATGGTTAGCCCTGAAAACACACATACACGTCACATTGTACAGACTGAACAGATTGTATTTATGTCTTTAGAAATATGCGTATCTACATATGCATATGCCAGCAATTAATGAAAAGAAGAGGCCATGAATTTGAAAGGGAGGAAAAGGGGGTGTTTGAGAAGATTTGGAGAAAGGAAAGGCAACCAAGAAATGGTGTAATCATATTACAATCTCACATAATAAAACAAATGGTTTTTTAAGAGTAGACAGGAAATTCATAGGGAGCAGACAAATCAAAAGAATGTCTTAGTTACTGTGTACTGCTGTGAAGAGACACCATGACTAAGACAACTTATAAATGAAAGCATTCATTTGGGGGCTTGTTTACACTTCCAGAGGGTAAGTCCATGGCCATCTTGACAGGAAGCATGGCAGGAGGCAGGTGGGCTTGGCTTTGCAACAGGGGTGAGAACTGCCAGGGGAGGGAAGTAATGAAACAGCCCTACCCAGTTGCAAAATCTATGAACCACCACAAGGACAAGCATGGCAAGAGGTGACATTCAGGGTATGTCCTCGGTAACTCACTGCTGTCTAGTTTGATTAGGCCCATTCAGCAGGGGGTAAGAGATGCAGTTCTTAAAATTGTAATTTCTACATAGATTCTGCCATGCTCTCCCAAATGTACGTCTTCTATCCTTGCAGTGGGATTTGAGGAGATTTTGGTTTATACCTCATATATTTGTTCTAAATGGAGACTTGCCATGAATTGCCTGAAATGATCAATAGCAGGGTAAATGTTGACAAAATGGATAGTTCTCCAAGCACTAGAGAGGAGGGAAGAAATAACTAAAATATTAAATTGAATGATTACAAGGACAAAGGTAATACAGAAAAGGGGAAATTACTTGAACAAAGGAGAACACAGCATAGAGAATAGAAAAGTGAGGCAGAGTATAATTGGTGTTATGATAATAATGGTAGTGGGGTTTTTTGTTTGTTTGTTTTATAACCTGCTGACAACAGTTTAAGGAAATTTGGAATGCCCCTTCCACTCCATTCTCCTCTCACATTCTTTGCACTTCTTTTCTCTTCCTTAGCAGCAGATGAGTTTTTTCGTTTCAACAGTAATTGAGTGTAAACATTTCAGCAGATAAGGTTTTCTAGGGGAAAAAAATGATAATATTGTTTATTGCAGGATATTATCACAAGCATACACATGTACACAGAGAGAAAATCTGATTGTCATCTGCAGTGTTTCATATGACATGTAAAAATGATTATTTTATAAACACAGATTAATTAAGTATCACACTGATGTTGGTGATATCTAATGGACACACTGCATAGCAAGCTCCCAGTCCTGAGATTAGTAAACATGTCCGATGCTAATTTAATAATAATGTGTGATCTTTAGACATCTATTCTCCTTTATACCTTGGGCAAAGCTACTTGTAACCTCACAATTTCATATTTGGCTACAAATAAACTGCAAAAACACGTTTACCTAATTGTTTTTTATTAAATTATTATACAAAGATATAGTTAAGATTATCATCCTCTGTTACTTTCAAATACTATATTTGATTGGGGGTCTAATACTGGGCAACTTATACATTTCCAGGGCACTGTCTGTCTCTGACTCTAATGGTACTGGGCACTGTGCACTGTTTATTTCTTCTTTTTGATGTAATATGCCATCCTCTGATTATTTTGTGCCAGGCTGTCAGCTCTGTTCTGTTTCCTTTCTCAGTTTTCTCAGACTAGTACAAGATCCTGTCTTGATCACAGCTTTGCTTTCTCAGTCTGAAGGGATTCTAGTGTTTCCAAGCGAGCCTGCAAGCTGACACTAGATTGTAGTAAGACAAGGCCAAATGAGAAAAAAGAAGGGTCAGGAAAAAAAAAAAACCACCAAACAGTACTAAGTTAATGGACTGATACTGAGACTTCTGGCCATATCATTATTTGAAATTTCTACTCCATGGTCTCTTATAGCTGATGATTCTCTACCTTGGTCTTGCCAAAAAAAAATATAAATGTTTGTTTTATTTTACGTGTATTAGTGTTTTGTCTGCATTAATTTCTGTGTACCACATGTATGCACAGTGCCCTTGAAGGTCAGAAGAAGGCTTTGGATCCCCTGGAACTGGCAGTTCAGCAGTATCAAGAGGGTTCTAGAACAGAAGTCAGGCCCTCTACAAGAGCAGCAAGTGCTCTGAACTTGAGCCATCTCCAGCTCCAGGGTGGATTAAAATGAATTTCTGTTACATACTTGAGAAGATGATAATACATTTATTTTCCTTGTTCAGAGCTTCACTTTTTGAGGAACATCAAAATGAAAACTTATTACTGTAGGATTATTTATTGGCTTCAGCAATCGGACATTGGGTTCGTGTCCCTGATGGTCACTAGAAGCTGTCTTCTACTCCCACAAATTCTGAACTTCTGCACTGCCAGCCGAAGCCTGTGCTCCACAGAGCTTGAGGAATATAACCTTTAACAACATCTTCTTGGCTCAGAGGAATGCCACACAGCCAGAAGACACCGTGCTGGCTTCCTAAGGCAGCAACTGTAAATACACCCAGCAGCACAGCAAAGCTCCAGACAACAGAGGTAGAGCATGCTACAGTTTTCAGAGACTACAAATCAACATCACACTGTTGTAGAACCACGCTTTTAGTGTGGGCTGTAGGGAAGGATTTTCTTGGCATCTTCCTGTATTCTGGTGATAAGTGGCAATCCTCAGCTGTGGCCAAGTGAACCCCACCTCTGCCTTCTTCTTTACATAACTTCTTGCTGTGTGCTTACATATCTGTTTTTCTGAATAGCCACTTTCATTTACAAGGAATCCAGCTGTACTAGAGTTCTCTAGAGACACAGAACAGGTCGACTGAGTGTGTGTGTGTGTGTGTGTGTGTGTGTGTGTGTGTATGAAATATAAAATGGGTCTTTCCTATCAAATATCACAAAACTTGTATTTAGGAGAAATGCATCAAATCTCTTGATCTCCCCTATATTATAAGACTTTTATGCAAATATTTCAATATCCCCACCCAGTAAAACCTTTGTCCACACAGTCCCCTGCTGTCTTTCAGGAATTTGGTAGCTTGGAGCACAGGGCTCTTTTCCGGTGGATCAGGGACCAATTTCTCCTTCCACCTTCATTTCCTGTGCAGTAATTCTTTTCAGACTAGCCAACTGAATAAGATTGCGAGAACAGCTTCCAGCCTTTGGTGAAACATCGTCACTCCCTCAGACAGAATAAAAACCAATGCACTTCCTATCTTGTGTTCCCTGTTCCCAGCACACCGTTTCCAGACGCTTCGCTTTGGGTGGAGGTCTCTTTCTTTGCGACCCCAAACAGACCTCTAAGGTCTGCGCGTGAATTAACTGTAACTGTTTGCGCGATACAGTCAAAATAGACAACAGCCGTCTGACACCTGCATCTGCGAGGCTGAAAAAAAAAAGAAAAGAAAAGAAAGAAAAGAAAACCTGATAGTTGTTCGGACCACAGAGCTGAGCAGCTCAGCAGTCCCAATCTTGCCTTTGAGGGCCCAGAGCATTCCGGGAGAGCTGCTGATCCTCAGCCCACAGAAAAAGCCAGAAAACGCTGGTTATGACGTCGGTGAGGGACTCCGCAGCGGCAGCAGCAGGGTTTGTTAACCATTTGGCAAGAGGGAAGGAGTCAAAGGTGAATAATCTCCCTTTTGCCTAGTCCTCACTGAGCTGGTACCAGCAGGAGCCGCCCACATTGGGTGGGGCTTCCCACATCAAGCAGAGGGATCACAGTTCCTCCTGCGAGGCTCTAAGTTGTGGCAAGTTGGCCTTAAAACCAGCCATCACACCAGCATTGTACCAAGGATCCCTCTAATAACGAACCGTGTTGTCCTTTTTTGATGAGATTAAAGACACACACTCACACACGCACACACACACAAGGTTTTCTTTTTTTTTCCCCCATTTGAAGTCACAGGGTGAATTACCTAACATGATGTTACCTTGTAGATTTTCAGCTCAAAATATTTTATTTATGTTTATTAGTAGTAATTTGATTATAGTGGTCATTAATAAGATAAATATAACACACGGTATTCTGCTTTCATTGTAAAATGTAGATCAAAATACACAAATTCTACTAATAAAAAACTTAGTAATGTTACTTACACAGCTGTTTTGTTTTTACTTTTAGCATATTTTTACAAACACAAAAGCTAATATATTGATATCTCTTAAAAGTAACATTCTGCCCACTCCAGTGACACATGTGACACATACTTATATTCCCATTGGATCTGTGAGTTCAAGGCCAGCCTGGTTTACAGAGCAAGTCCAGGCTAGCCAAGGCTACACAGAGAAACACTGACTCAAAAAAATAGCAAAAACTCAAACACACATGCAGCAAAACACCAGTGCACATGAAATAAGAATCAACAAATCATTTTTTTTTAATGTAAAAATGTTTAAGGGGCTGGAGAGATGGCTCAGAAGTTAAAAGCACTGGCTGCTTTTCCAGAGGACCTGGGTTCAATTCCCACCTACATGGCAGCTCACAACTGGCTATAACTCCAGTTCCGGGCAATGTGACACCCTTACACACACAGACACATGCAGACAAAACACCAATGCACTTGAAATAAGAATAAATGAATCATTATTAAAAAAAAAAAAAGGTACATTCATCTTTGCTAAAATATCCAGAAGAGAGTTGAGTTATTGTCCTGATACTGATTTAAACCAAGCCCTGCCTGCTCTGAAACAAAACTAAGCAACTCAGATTTCACTTAATAGAGAACAGATGTAAGATTTGAATATTCAATAACCAGTAAGCAGAAAGAGAAAACTTTTTTTTTTTATTTTGGTTTGTTTTGTTTCAGCTAATTATACTAATTAAAATTAGAACTTCCACCATAAAAATTATCTGCAGGTGTATGGCTCCCTTTGCTAAGGTTGGTGTACGAAGAAAATACTCCAACAGAGGGCACCAGGAATTGTGTATGACTGACACACCCACACAATCCTGTCACTTCAGAGAGGCTGAAGATAGCATAACTAATAAAGTTATTGTGCGCTTTTGAGAGAATAATACCATGTTTGAAGACAGTGTATTAACCCTGTTGTGAAGTATTGATTACACTCTGTAGTAAAGGAAATGAAGGAACAGAGGCAACACGCTTTTAATTCTTCTTCTGTTTGCTCTTGCTTGTTTCATTCCATTTCAATTTACACCTATCTTGGAGAACACTGAAAGTGTGTCATCCAACCTCAAAGGCACTTTAATTTTCCTACACGCTTTGGTAACAATTTGATGCTTTAAAGAACAGATGTGTAATCTAACTCAGAAAGTGATGGGTAAAAATACCTAATCTCAACTAGCCGTGAACTAAATTTGCTGTTTGCTTCTTTTGCTTTTTGTTTTAATAAACGGGAAAGGAGACAAGGTAGGTCAGAGGGAAAGGAGTGGGAAGAGAGAAGGTTGTAAAAGAGAATATGGGAAAAGAGAGAAAAGAGTCAATAGAGAATGCTGTTACTGCACCTTTTTGTTGCTGCCTTTGAAGTTTTCCAGGTGCTGTCCCATGACTGTGCCAAAATAGTTCTAAAATGTCACTTTTAAGTGAGGAGCTTTCATGATATACTGAACCTCAGCAGAGATTATTGGTGCCAAGGTTGGAGAGATGACTCAGCAGTTAAGAGCGCCTGCTGCTCTTGCAAAAAAAACATGGGTTGAGTTCTCAGCACCCATGGCAGCTCTCAAACACAGAGAACTCCAATTCCTACCCCTTCTTCTGGCCTCTGTGGGCTCCTGCATGCACAGTGTACACAAATACTCAGAAACACACACAAAATAGAAAAAAAAAAGTCTTATTTTAAAAGATCACTGGGATGACTAATATCTTTGCAAACAAAACTACTAGTCAGAACGAGTGTGCCTTACATATAAAAGCAATTTCTCCATAAGGTAAATAATGTGGGATGAAGGAAAGATAAAAATTATTTACATTTTTTGATTGGAAACAATAAATCCATGACACTTTTGATTGAGTCTGCAGCATTTAAAGTTACAATGCATTAGCTGATCTTTTATGACATTATTATAGCAAAATCATGACATGAATGAAAATAAATAATATTTATACTTTGTCTCTAAATTCATTGCTGTATTACAGGTCTACACAGTGTAGCTCACAATATTGTTGTGGAAAACAAATTGGATTTTACCAAACAAAAAAGAATGTATAAAGTTTGAAACCTTTAGGATTTTTAAATGAATAAGATGAAGCTGGATGAAGCACTGTAGTTTTGCATTGGAGTTGATGGACATTTCATACATCATTTATTAAGCATAAACCAATATTTAAAAATCAGATAAAACCCTTTTCTTTTTCATGGACACCATTTAAAATCATCCTTGTGTGGTGATCTTGTGTGTGCAAACTCACTCACCTTGGCTGAGCCATTTCTTTTAAGAACAGAGCGCCTATAATTGAATTCCCATCATCCACTCTGTCTCTTTATTTTATTTTATTTTTTTTTTATTTTTGCCGATGTATCTGTAAAGACATTTGGCATCTCATCAGCAAAAACAGCAGCTGGAGAAAGGCCTTTCTACGTGCTCTGTCAAGGGAATTGCAAGTTTAGGTGGGGTTTTTAATAGACATCAAGGATTCACTGACATAACAGAGATTGCAGGCTTTCATTGTGTTATTTGTGCTTTTTTTCTTTTTTAATGGAAATGAAAACTTTTATAAAGCAGAAGAGATAGTACAACGTTAAGGTATCAACTGACAAATTCATTTATGGTAGGTATGTATACAACCGATGACACCAATTAAACTTTTGCCCAATTTTGTGGGACCGTCTGTGGAAGCTGATCCACAGTAATAAATCAGTAGCATCCTACATCAGCCAAGCAGTGCTTTGTTTGTTTGCTTTGTTTGTGTGTGGTGTATGTGAGTATAGCACAAGCATGTGTTTATGCATTATTGCATGTGGTGCATTGTGCATAGAGAGGTCCAGCGTTTTCCTCAATGGATCTCTATTGAGGCGGGGTCTCTCTCTGAATCCAGAGCTTGCCAGTTCCAGCTAGTTTAGCTAGACAGCTTGCTGGGGAGGGGAGGGGGGAGGTTCCCTGCCTCTGCCTCTGCTCTGGCATTATAGGTGCCTGCCTGCCTGCCTGCCTGCCTGCCTGCCTGCCTGCCTGCCTTCCTTTAATTCTGGAATCCTGACTCTGGTCCTCACATTTGTGTACCTTTTATCGACTAAGCCATCTCTCCAGCTCCAGTATACATTACACATTCCTGGATCTGTTGCTGGCTGTGTGCTTTTTTTTTTCCCACCACATTTCTAATATTTATAAATTTTTCCTTTCCTAAACAACCAATCAGGCAGACTTAAAAAAAAAAACCCTAGAAAAACATTCCCAGAAATGTAGCCCTGCTGATTCCATCCACTTCCTGTTGACAGCACTTCAATGTGCCATCCTGCAGGCAGCAGGCTCAGAGTCAAACCTTCACATAAAGCCAGAGAGGGAACTGTAAAAACACCATCCCTGGTAGACTCGGTTGAATATACGGCAAATGGACATTATAAAGCTGTCAACGTTTGCTGTGTTTGATTCATGCTTAATTAAAAGTCACAGCAATGAAGAAATGAAGCAGGCCTTACCTGTCAAATTCAGCATTCATTTTAAAGTAACTTTTTAAAATTTTAAAATGACATCATATTTCTTGTAGTCATTTGGGGGAAAACAGGTTTCATTTCAGCAGGGCAGATTGAACTCTGTCGTTTATTTCTACTCCCTCTAGAAATGGAAGTAATGAAAAGTATTGCTAATAAAAGAATAAACCTGAAAGGACAAAGAGAATTAGGGGGAGGACAACAGCAGGTGAGAGGGGTGAACAAAATTTTGGAAGATGAAAAGCAGATGGTGGAGTGGTAATCTAATTGGTAGAGCAACATGAAATTGAAGACCTGCGACAAAGACTATTAAGAAACAGCTAGCTAGGGCAGGAGAGGTGGCTCAGTAGTTAAGAAATAGCTAGCTGGGTCACCCTTCAGGATCTGGGGCCACCTTCCAGGGCAGAAATGTGTCTTGGAATCCACTGACAGCATTGAGTCCCCACTCTCGCAAAAGACACAGGGACAGACAGGGATACCTACTGAGACACTGGTTTGAAGTCGGAAATCGATCAAACGAAAGACTAGGTTGAGCAGTCCTAACTACCACCCCACTAAAAACATACTCTTCTACTCTCAGTATCCAAAATATCAACAACCGGCTCAGCAGGTAAAATGCTGGCTGTGCAAGCCTGAAGTTTGGATCCTCAGAACCCATGTAATAAACCAAGTGTGACAGTATGTGACTTTTCTGAGCAGCAGGGTCAAGACAAGAGGATCACGGGGTCTCACCGGATAATCAATCTAACCAATCAATGAGCTCCACCTGCCATGAGGGAACCTGTCCGAAACCATAAGGTGAAGTGTACAAAAGCAAGATACTTGACCTGTAGTCTCCATACGTGTGTGTTTAGACATGCACACATGTGCTTGTCCACACATGAATGCCCCGAAACTAGTCATGTTTTCAAGAGGAAAAAAGATTCTCCACTCACCGCTGTTCATTTTTCTTTGATTGGTAATGGCAATAGAAACTATGTTTTTATGCTTTTATAAGTCTGATAGCTTTTTATTTGATGTTCTGTGGCTCTTAAGTGTGTTCGTCATTTTTTGCAAGGGACCTACCAAAACTTGGTCTTTGTTTGTTTGAATTTATTGAGTGCTAACAAAGCAAATTAAAAAAAAAAAAAAAAAAAGAGTGTGTACTCACTATGAATTCTAACCAAGCAAGTTACAGAAAGAAAAACAAAATTAGAAGAATTAAGTGGCCTGATTTCTGGGCAATGTAAAAGCACAGAAATTAACCAGTGTGATGATAGTATAAAGAGAGAAAAACATCTCCAGAAGGAATGCTTAGTCAAGAGTATTTTGGCAAAGGTGTAGGGAATTCTACTAATAAAAGTACATTGTCTTCATGTACAACAACAATTGGAAGTCCACATGCAGACATAAGTGAACCCCAATTCATGCCTCATGGAGGAAATCAAATGTATTACAACTCCACAAGATGTTAACCTTAAGCCTACAAGATTCTGGAAGAGTCATTGTAGAAGTTTCTGCTGGCATTAGGCAGAAATTTCTTGGAATCAATCTTGAATTAGATTGAATTAGAAGCCATGTACTGAATATAAAAGAATTCCAGGGAAGAGTCCTGTAAATTAAAAACAGCAGAGAGAACATTATTAAGAAAATAAAAATACAGCCCACAGGCTGGAAAAAGTGTGCCAACCCTATTTTTGACAAAGAGATAGATCAAGACTATGAATAGATTTTGAAGGTATAACTCGGTGAAAGTTCACTTGTCCAATATGTACAGGGTTCTGAGTTTGAAACCCAAAATTACAAAAAGAACTTTTGTGTGTGTGTTTCACATTTCATGCATAAAAACCCAAAATGTTTATTAAAATATACAAAATGATAAATCAGTGAATTGTGTAGCCAGAAAAACCTAACAAAGCAAAAAGTAACCCTCTGAAAAGTGATTTGTCAAAGCTATGTATGAATCAGCTAAAAGAGCTTCCAATAGTTGAAACAGTAGTGATCTGAGCAATAAGAGCAAAGATTATTGGGTTACTTACAAATATATTTATTCATGAAAATACACTTTCATGGACCTATCTTCATATAAAACAAATGACGAAAATAAGCCACGAAGGAAAAGAAACGAAATCCTTCTTGCCAAATTACAGATTATATGTACAGATATGCACTCTCAGAGAAAATTGCTTCTGGACCAGCGAGATGGCTCAGCAGGTGAAAGTCCTCATCACCAAACCTGATGATTGGGTTTGACCCCCCAGGATCCATGTGGTGGAAAGGAAGAACCGACTTCTGCAAGTTGTCCTCTGACATGTACTCCCACACAATTCCACTCTTCCACATACACATCTGTTACTTAAATAAATATAAGTAAATAAGTAGAAATGTAAAAAAAAAAATTAAATGGAGAGAGGTTTCCCTTCAAAGACTACACTGGGGAAGGATACAAGGGACAGGGAGATGCCTTAGCAAGTAGAAGAGATTGCTATGAAAACTAATGGCCTGAGTGTGGTCCCCACAGCCACTTAAAGGTAGAAAGTTGTCCTGATATGCATGCACGCACAAACACACACACACACACACACACACACACACCCCAATAACAATAATAAATATACTTTCTTTAGGGAAAAAATTAAGGAGAAAAATGACAAGGCAGTCAGGCACCTACTGGCTGGCTCCAATGGTTACAGCTACAGTAAGAGTGGTAAAGGAAGCTGACAATAAGAATACTTGCTATGCTATAATAAGAATGACACACGCCTTCAATCCCAGCACTTGGGAGGCAGAGGTAGGTAGATCTCTGAGTCTGAGGCCAGCCTGGCTTACAGAGCGAGTTCCAATACAGATTAGGGCAACATAGAGAAATTATATCACAAAATAAAAAGAAAGAAAAAGAAAAAGAAAGTGGAACTTCACCATTGTGTCTTCCAGCCGTCTTAGTACCTACTGCTGTCAAGGAAAGTCATCAAAGAAAGCCCTTAATTGGGGCTTACAGTGTCAGATGGTAAATACACGGAGGTGGGAAACATGACAGCAGGCAGGTAGGCATGGTCCTGAAGAAGTAGCGGAGAACTCACCTCGGCTACCACAAGCACATAAAAGAAACAGAGAACTGGTTTGGAATGGCATGGACTTTTGAAATCTCAAAGCACAGCTCCCTCCCCCTGCCCTGACACACTTCCTCCAACAAGGCTACCCATCTTAAACATTCCCAAACAGTTTCACCAAACATGAACCTGTAAGAGCCATTCTCACTCAAAACACCATAACCTCAAATATCATTTCAGTCTTTAGAAAAATGGTCAGTCAAATTAACTCAATTAGAGGGTTTATTCTAGGAAACATTGAATCTGTACTTCTCAAAACTGTCAGGACACCCAAAACAAGGCAAGTCTAAGAAAGGGTCAGAGGCAAAGTGCCTGAGAACTGGTTAGTGGACCATGTGATATGAGCTACTGGATGTTAGTCAAAAAGTAAACAAGGAAGTTCAGAGCCTGTATTTTCATTAGTGATAATATGTCAGTATTGGCTCATTCATCATAAGTAGTAAAAACACCCCTATAAACAGAAGGGGAAAGGAGGCATAGGACATAGTTGGAATGTGTTGGTATTTTATCTTAGTTTCTCTGTAAATAGAAAATGGTTCTATTTCTGAAAAACTGAATAAGTATTTTACCAAAAGAAACATATTACTACTATGTTATATATTATAAATATATAATACTAATATTCTGTAACAGTTCTCAAGATCCTTACTAATTAAATAACTAAACATTAAACCACAGTTAGATGCCACTGCACCTTGAAGTTTTCAGGGTAAAAGACTGATCTCACCGAGCGTTGATGTAGACAGAGGAACTGGCCTCTCTTGTATTTCTGACAGAATTCCAATAAAGACTCTGAAAAGCAAACTGTCCAGCTTTTGAAAAGTCAATGTGTGCCCATCATATGGTTCGTTGACCAGACGCCTCTTTTTACAGTAAGTTTATTCATAATATAAAGAACTGGAAAGTACTCGAGCTGACTCATGAACAAGTGCATGTGTCTTTGGTCTGGAGAGGAGACCCATCACCCATCCTGGGTGGCTCCCCGCTGCCTGTAACTCCAGCTCCAGAGGATCTGGCCTCCAGGCACTTGCATGTGTATGCCACTCAAACACTCATGTAGAGAAACAACCAAAAACATATAAATACATCTTTTTAAAAAGTCATCTTTTACATGCAACACAATCCTCTCATCAGTAAAAAGAAATAAAATGGAATTTGCTGATAGCATGAATGGACTTCAGAATAATGATACTGAATGAATAAAGCCATTTAAAAATACAGGAAAAATACTGTGGTGTACATATGTATGCTATATTTATATCTATGTATCATATCTTATCAAATTTTGAACTTCAGAGTTGTAGGTCTTTTTTTTCTTACACAAGAGATTTATTGGGTGGGGGATTGGTAGAGACAAAAGACTATCTCAGAGCATGGACATGAGAGAGAGAGAGACAGAAACAGAGACAAGAGACAGAAAGAGACAGAGGGACAGAGCAGAGAGCAAGCGAACAAGAGTAAAGCTGTGGAGTTTAGGTAGATATTTTAATCCTCCTAACTTGATTTAAAGATTTTTTTTTAACCAAGTTATGGTTGTTTACTTGCAAATTTCTTATTAAAGTCATGACAAATGTCATTAATATCCATGTTTTCCTAATTGATATTAATCATATCATTTCACCTAGGGTTGATGAAAAGCATCTTCACAGTAACGATAAATCCCACACAGCTGTTTTAGTTAGAGAGGTAAGTATGGAAATTTAACTCAAGTATGAAGTAAGATAGTGTATTTTATATTTGATCTTAGCCAAAAGGCCCAGAACTGATACACAGTTACTTAAAGAGAAGGACTGCACATGTATATAAAGTTCATTAAGTATAATACTGCTTTAAGGAAGAAAAAGAGATTGAGAGGAATCAAGGAAAGGACTAATCAATGAATTTTAAAAAAAGGAAGAAGGAAAAAAGGGAGCAAGAGAAGGAATGAAGGAAAGAAGGGGGAAGGGAAGGAGGGAGGGAGAGGAGGAGAGAAGATGGAAAAAGCAGGGTGAGGGTCAGGGAGAGAAATAAGGAAGGAAGAAGCCACCTACCACAGACCAAAAATTTTATTCTCCATTATAAATAGCTTGGACTTCTGAAATCTCCCCCAGAAAATATGAAATGTTTTGTTTTATGATCAAGAAAAAAAAAATACAAATACTCAGGATATGTATGAGCTATGGTCCTAAATGGGAGTTAAATGGACCAGGACAGTAAACAATTACATGACTCGCAGAGCAGGGTGGCAGAGCAGTAAGGACCATCCATCAAAAACTTTGAAAACAGTTGATTACCATAAAGAATCATAGGACTCTCAGCGGCGTCAGGCTTCTGCTGTCCAAGAAGTGATAGTAAAGCAAAACGCCTACACTGAAATAAAATCACCTCAAGTTTAGCATTCCCTTTCCTGCTATGATAAAGACTGTCTTTTTGTTTGTTTTCCAGTGCATATTTCTGTTGGACAGGAAACGTTTGACTTTCTTCTCTAACTGAAATAACCTATATTTTGCTTTTCAAAACTATCTTAGTTTGGGTTTCTATTGCTGAGATAAAATGCCATGACCCAAAGACATTTGGGGAGGGAAGGACTTATTGCATCTTATGGCTCTGTATCCCTTCTCTGAGAGAAGTCAGGGCAGGAACTCAAGCAAGGCAGGAAACGGGTGACAGGAGCAGGAACAAAGACCATAGAGGCATGCCACTCATTTGCTCACTCCCCACGGCTTGCTCACGTGTTTTTTGTTTTTTTTTTTAATACCATCATGGACCATCTGCCGAGGGTTGTGACTACCTCCATAGCTGGGCCTTTCCACGCCCATTATTAATCAAGACAACACACGGCTAAAGGCAGTTTCTAATTTCAGAGTCTTTCTTCCCAAATGACTCTAGCTTGTGTCGTGGCGACGTAGAACTAACCAGAATGCAGTTCACAAGAGGTTCCGAACTGCCAGTCTCTGATCAAGTCTTAAACACTGATTTTCAAAAGTAATATAAATTGCATACAAAAATGAAAAAGAGAGAGAAAGAGAGAGGGGAAGAGGAAGAAAGGAAGAAAGAAAGAGAAAGAAAGAAAAGAAAAGATAAGATCTAGGGCAATGATCTTTCCTGAAATCTCATGGGCTGGAATGTATAACAAATTGAAGAATGTGTCAGTTTAGAACAGAGGTGAGACAGGGACTGAAGAATTTCTGAGCACTGTGTTATCAAAGGCATGGCTACCTTTCTGTTAGCAGGAAGCCAAGGATCATAGACACCTCCATGTTGCACCTCAACAGGGTTGCCACTGGTAAATTTTAGAAAAGCTCTTGCTATTCAAGTCATATCGAATTTCAGATTACAGATGAGGATTTATCAACCTGGAATTTCAATACCTTCAAAAAAGAGCAGAGAGTGTGGCTTGATGGCTCTTCTAGAGAATCTTCACTGTGAAAATATTACACACACACACACACACACTTTCACACATTCCTCTGACCTTCAAAGAGTTAATAATATGAAGTATGGCTGACAGAAGGTCAATTATTGTGCCTGAATTTTGCTGTTTCAGAATGGTTGTGTGATGTCTGGATCACAGCACAGAGGTGTAGTTGTGAAGCCAATGTTTACGTTTTACTCACATTAGATTAAAAATTATAATTAAATAACAGTTGGTCATGCATGCTAATACAGGCCTGTAATCCCAGGAATTGGGAGATGGAGAAAGGAGGACCAGTAGTTCAAGGCTATCCTCAGATACAGTGAGTTTGAGGACAGTCTGGGCTATGAAGGACCTCTAGCCTGGTCTATAGAGTGATTTCCAGTGCTATACAGAAAAACCCTGGTTCAGAAAAACAAACAAACAAAACAAAAACCAAGGCAAAAAAAGAAAAGAAATTTCTACAAGTCATGCATGAATTTTCTATATTTAGATGGCATCCTGTATGTGACATCAGACTTCTTCTTTTTTTCATCATGCCATAGATTATTCTGTGGAGCTGGCTAGTTATTACTCTTATTGGCCAGTGACTGGTGAAATTCATAAATTTGACACGTCCAAGTACAATATAGACAAACACTTCCTAAACATCTGTGACAACAAGCCCAGCACATCAGAGCTGCATGGAGGACAGTTTACCCATGGCCCAAAGAGCTCAGAAGAGCTCCACACCCACCTTACCCATTTTTCAACCCTTCCCCCATCTGCAACTGAGGATCCTTCATGCCAATCCTTTTGGGATCTCTTGTTTAGTCTGAGGCATCCTGAGATGGAACAAAGTTAGAAATGCTTCAGAAGTTAAGTCTGAAATGTTATGCTCTCACGACCTATATTCCCTTTCCTTTGGCTGGAATGTTCCTGCAACCCCAAGTCGCTCCCAGATGTTTGGAGACATTTGATGAGCAGGCGTCGTCCCTGTGAATATGTATCTGTGTTTTATTTTGAGATGTGTGCTGTTACTCTAGCTGCGGCTATAAAACTGTGGGTTGTTCTTTCCTTTTTACCATAGGAGGGTTTTTTTGTTTGTTTGTTTGTTTTTTGGGTTTTTTTTGTTTTTGTTTTTGTTTGTTTGTTTTCTTTTTAATAATTTCAGTAAGATTCTCTCTGCAGGAAATAATGTCCTTTAATGCAGATTTCCTGCAGCCATCCACAAATAATTCTCTGTGGGGTTTTATGTTTCAGCCATTTCAATGTACTCATATCACTTTAAAACTCATTTTTACTTACATTCTTATGATTTTCACCCTGACTAGTAATTTTAGACTTACACTTACTTGTCATGTTTTCTCTAAATTTGAAAGCCATAGAAGGATAAAGCAAGAATGTTCCTTTTCCTTGAACCCCATTTCAATGTAGAACAACATTAAATATGAATATTAAGTAAAAGTGAGGTGCTTTCTCCTTGCTAATGTGTTTAGCGTGGCTTTTAAAATAAAACAGACTATTTCTTGGTAACTTACATGACATCCGGGCTACAGGTAAAACAATATTTTTGCTTGGGTGTCACCTACAAATGTGTATTTTTCCCAGTCCCTTGACTGGCTCTTTGGTTTAAGCTTTTTAATTCCAGCCTCAATTTCAATAAACTTTATTGGCATGACAAGGAAGGCAAGCATGACTGGAATCCATAAATTATGTTTGTGATTTTAGGGCACCCAGTGTCATAGAGGTAATGGGATTTTTTTTTCTTACATCTTCCTTTTCTATTAAGTGAAGGAAATGGAAGAGGACACTGTAGTTCCAGAAATACCAGAAAGTGGGGAAATGGAGAATTCTTCATCCTAATGGTTTCTGAAAAGAGCCATAAGCAGGAAACAAATATTTTCTTTCAAAGAATAAAATAAATAACAATTCAAAATTTTATTGCAAAGTAAAAATTAAATCTCAGAGAACACTGAAGTTTTGATAAGCTTAGAATTCATACAACATGGTAATTCCTTTTGTAAGAAAAAAATAAACATAGATATTCAAAATTAATATTTAAAACAGAAGGAACATTACATATAAATTAAATTAATTCATTCACAATTTTTACATATATAACACAATCTGCTTACACTTATCCCTGTGCCCTATTTTTTACCTCCCACCAATAAATCTTCCATCCTCCTACCAAGTCTCTGTCCCACTTATAAATTATGTTTTAAAGATGCAAACAATTTATATGCCTGGCATGGTGGCAAATGCCTTTAATTCTAGCACTTGGAAGGCAGAAGCAAATAGAGCTCTTTGAGCTTGAGGTCACCTCACTCAAATAGGGAGATCCTGGACAACCAGAACTGTATAGTGAGGGCCTATCTCCAAATTCAAAATTGTCTGTATCTATGAGTATATGCAAATGTCTGCACGGGTGCTGGCAGCGCACAAAAATGGGTCACGAGGAGCTGGAGTTACAGACAGTTATGACCCATCTGATGTGGGTGCTGGGAATAGAACTCAGATTCTCTGAAGTAGGCCCTCAACCCCTGTGCCATTTCTCCCACCACAAGTTATTATAAAAGTCAAGAAAATAGATTTTAATTCATTGCTTAATCACCCAGCATAGTCTACTTTTCTTGTTGTTGTTGAGGAATGGATCATTTGTTTAAATGGAAATTTCTGTAATGTTTTCTATAGCTAGTATAGAAAGAGAACTTGGTTTATATTTTTAGCATAATAGGCCAGAATACATTTAAAATTAATTAGAGTTTATAAAACTCTAAACACAATTATTGGTGACTTCTCTATATGTTGGAATGGATATAACACATGCCTTTTTGTTGTTGTTTTGTCTCTCTACAGAACCCTGGTTGTCCTGGAACTCACTATGGAGACCAGATTGGCCTTGAGCTCTCAGAGATCCACCTGCGTTTGCCTCTCCCTCCTGAATGCTGGCATTAAAGGCATGTGCTGCCATACCCAGCAAAACACATGGCTTTTGTAGAACCACTATATTTGTACCCTGTAGTCACAGAAATTCTGTCAACCTCATTTTACATAATTTTCAACAACAAAAGAAAAAACATCATGGTGCAAAATGCAGTATTATAATCATGACAGAAGATGATTTTTGTTTCAAAGTAGTCATCCTTTCCTTAATTCCCTGAATTGTACAGGGAAAAATATCTGAGGCCAGTGTCTGACTTTTCCCTTCACCACCTACATGTGTCTAATGCCAATCATAACATGGGAAGATCATGTAGTGATGTAATCTCTAGTCTGTGTGTCTAAGTCATGACGTTGAGCAAGTCAATACAGGGTATCCTGGCAAGCCATATCTACACTCAATAATGCCTTCTGCTAACCATCGCTCTTCTGCCAATATACTATAGATATTTGGGGTTAGATAAATGTGTGCTGAGGTTGGGGACACTTTGCCAATTCCAGAATGTTTGGCAACACCCCACATTTTTGCCCATTGAATACCATGATTCCCAAACCCTATCCCATTTGTAACATCTAAAAATGTTTCCTAGAGGGCAAAATATTCAGTTAAGAGCTGCTATACTAAACAAATTTGATAGTTTATCTTATTAAATATGTACAAAAATTCTAGTACCTTTCTAATTTCAAATATGGCCAGGGAAAGCAGAAGAGAAGAGATACAAAGTCTTAAGCAGGTAGAATATCTTTATTGGCAAAATTTTCAAAAAATTAATGTTCATACAAAGATAGTCTTGTTTTGTTGGAAACAGTTTTTCTCTCCGTAGCCCTGGCTGTCCTGGAACCCCAGACCAGGTTAGCCTCAAACTCAGAGAACCTCCTGCCTCTACCTCTCAAGTACTGGAATTAAAGGTGTGTACCACCACCACCTGGCATACAAAGACATTCTTTAGGGTCTTGCAAGGTTTTATTGATGTTGTTTCAGGGGAGGGGCAGAGCTTGTTTGTTTAGTTTTTGACAGGGTCTCTCTGTACAGTCCAGGCTGGTCTCTAATTGGTGATTATCTTGCCTCCAACTGGCAGGGGCTGCTGGGATTATGGGTGTGAGCTGCCACATCCTGCCCAAGACATACCTCAACTTTGGATAATCTCCATTTACCTGATTTGATACTAAATCAGCTTTTGTTACTTTTCAAGACAATGAAGAAAACAGTCATTTGGTGCTATTTTTATGTTCTATGACTTAAAGTCTCTCTAAAATGAGACATGATACTTCCTTCTGTTTGTTTGTTTTGTTGTGTTTCTTGTTGTTGTTTTGTTTTGTTTTTTTTTTAGACAGGGTTTTTCTGTGTAGCCTTGGTTGTCCTGGACTCACTTTGTAGACCAGGCTGGCCTTGAACTCATAGTGATCTGCCTGCCTCTACCCACCCTGAGTGCTGAGATAACAGGCGTGGACCACCTCGCTTAGTGGTGAAAAATGTGTAACATTACACTATTGATGTAAAATAGTGTAACATTTGAAAAATGTGTAACATTACATTATTGATGGTGTATATGTTGTGTCATCCGTGGAGAGGTCAGAGGACAAGTTGCAGGATTACTTCCTCTCCTTCCACCATACAGGTCTTGGGACTGAACTCTAGTGGTCAAGCTTCATGACCTGCATCTTGATCCACTGAGCCATCTTGAAGGCTGAGATGTCACGTGTCTAACAAGCAGTGGTTAGTTAAATTGTGTAAACTGTTAAAGTGTGAGTAGGCAACCACTTAGCTCAGTGGACAAATCCTTGGCTTTCTTCCTCATCTTTCCTCTTCTTTGGAAGTAGGATATGATGGCTTAAGGTCAATCTATTTATTGTTGGGAACATGTGTGTGGTACACATATGCCAAACCTAGCTTTCTCCTTTAGGTCCTTAAGAATGTTAAATCCTTGACATTATTCACATCAAAGTCTCTCGTCTAGTCCTGTCTTTCCTTGAACGAAACAATTAAAAGAAAAAAAAAACAACTTAGTTCACATTTAAGTCACCTGCTATTAGGAAGCAAAACTTGGTTCTGTGAGTCAGTGAAATACTTCCAGAGACAATAAATTGTCAGCGTCTGAAAATCCAGAACAACCCAACCAGGCACAGAGTTCGTGCAAAGCAAGATCTTCATTTAAATTAGGTAGCAAAAAAACTGACTGGCCAGGTACAACAGCACAGACTCAGGAGCTGACTGTGTCCCTGAGCCACGATGTCATAGAGCTTGTAAGCTTGAAAATCACAAACATCTGTGCCAAGTTACAATTGCATTCTTTTCTATCAACAAGGATTTAGGGATAGGGGACTTTCTTAGGAACATGTCTCAGTGGTACACTAACCTGTTCCCGTTGGTCGGGTTATTCAACTGTAGTGGGGCGACTTGCCTAGCATTTATGTCTCAGTTTGCCAACCAGGATGTCAGTTACCCAGGGAGGTCTTAGGAACTTACACTTTATTTGACCCTTATTCAAAATGGAAATTTTATTCAAAATAGCTTCACTTTGGTTTATTCTTACAAAATGACAGTCTCAGAGAAAGACGGAATGGACCATTGGTTGCTGGCAGTAGCCCACACTGGAGGACAAATGGTATTTTGGGGTATTATATTTCTCAAAATACAACTACATGCAGCTGGAAAGATGGCTTGGTGGTTAAGAGTATTTGTTGCTCTTCCAAAGGCGCTGGGTTCAATTGCCACCATTCATATGGTGGCCCACAACAGGCTGTAACTCCATTTCCAGTGAATCTGCTTTCTCCTCTGGCCTCACTGGGCAACGAGCACACATTTGCTACACAGATATATATGCAGGCAAAGCATATAAAATAATATATATAATAAAAAGTTTAAAAATGTGTAGGTACATAGAGAGATGCTCTAGCCCCTGCAATGGACTGTCTTTGTACCAATTGTTTTGAAACTAACCTGCTGAAAAGTAGTACAAGGACCTTCTCTTAAGTAAAGGCCAAAGTTGTACTCCTTACATCGTACAATAAGAAAGTTAGAGCCCTCAACCCTTCCAGTCCCTGTATCCTTTATCAATATTAACTGTCAATTAAAAATATTAGGAAAGGGAAATTAATTTAGTTAAGAAAAATATTGCCCAATAAGATTGTTTTGCAGATTTACTTCACCCTCAGAAACCTGCTAGGAAGTTTAATATTAGACAGCAGCAGTAGCCTTAGTTTGGTTCCCTGGCAACATACTGTCCCCTTAGTCTACAATACTCAAGCCATGTGATCAATCTGAGTAACTCAGAGGATTGAACATGTCTGAATTTCCCATTACCTCTGTATTTTTAGTAATAGAAGGAAAACTTCAGAACCATTCCCTAACCAGCTTCATCATTTGGGAAGAAAATGTCACCCAGATAATCCAACAAATGCTCTTCAAATGGCACTAGCCTATAGTTATTCTATATCTTAAAAACAACTGTGTAGCCTTGGCTGTCCTGAAACTCACTCTGTAGACTAGGCTACTTTTGACATGGAGATCCCCCTGCCTCTGCCTCCTGAATTCTGGAATTAAAGGCATACTTCACCACCACCATCATCTGGCTGAATATATATATTTTTTTATTAATTACAGTTTATTCACTTTGTATCCCCCTCTGTACCTCCCCCCTTCTCCCCTCCCAACCCCACCCTCCCTCTTCCCCACCCGTGTCCCTCTCCCAGTCCACTGAAAAGGGGGGTCCTCCTCCCCTTCCCTCTGATCCTAGTCTATCAGGTCTCATCAGGAGTGGCTGAATTGTTTTCCTCTGTGGCCTGGTAAGGCTGCTCCCCCCTTAGGGGGAGGTGATCAAAGAGCAGGCTAATCAGTTCCTGTCAGAGACAGTCCTTGTCCCCATTACTATGGAACCCATTTGAACACTGAACTGCCATGGGCTACATCTGTGCAGGGGTTCCAGGCCATCTCCATGAGTGGTCCTTGGCTGGAATATCAGTTTCAGAAAAGACACCTGGGCCCAGATTTTTAGGATCTGTTGCTGTCCTTGTGTAGCTCCTATCCTCTCCAGGTCTTACTATCTCCCACTTCTTTCATAAGATTCTCTGTACTCTGCCCAAAGTTTGGCTATGAGTCTCAGCATCTGCCTCGATACCCTGCAGGGTAGAGCCTTTCAGAGGCCCTCTGTGGTAGTCTCCTGTCATGTTCCCTGTTTTCTCCCTCATCTGATGTCCATCCTCTTTGCCTTTTTGAATGGGGATTGAACATCTTACTTAGCCAGAGTCCTGCTTCCTGAATAGCTTCCTTAGGTGTACATATTTTTGTATGTTTATCCTATATTATATGTCTAGTATCCACTTATGAGTGAGTATATATATTGAAAGAAAAATTCTCAACTTCATATGATCTCAAGCTGTGCTGTAGAGCAGCAGTAATAAAAACTGCATTGTGCTGGCATAGAAACAGAATGGTAGATCAATGGAACTGAATAGAAGACCCAGAAATAAACCCACACCTGGTTTTTGACAAAGATGCCAAAACCATACAATGGAAAAAAGATAACATCTTCAACAAATGGTGCTGGTCTAACTGGATATCTACATGTAGAAAACTGCAAATAGATCCATACTTATCACCTTGCACAAAACTAAAGTCCAAGGGAATCAAAGACCTCAACATAAAACCAGACCACACTAAACCTGTTAGAAGAAAAAGTGGGGAAGAGCCTTGAACTCATTGGCACAGGAGACAACTTCTTGAACAGAACACCAACAGCACAGACTCTAAGAGCAACAATCAATAAATGGGACCTCACG
>NW_026585797.1:22734409-22837739 GCF_907164565.1 Psammomys obesus
AGTGGGGAAGAGCCTTGAACTCATTGGCACAGGAGACAACTTCTTGAACAGAACACCAACAGCACAGACTCTAAGAGCAACAATCAATAAATGGGACCTCATGAAACTGAAAAGCTTCTGTAAAGCAAAGGACACCGTCATCAAAACAAAACGACTGCCCACAGATTGGGAAAGAATCTTGACCAACCCTTTATCTGACACAGGACTAATATCCAGTATATATAAAGAACTCAAGAAGTTAAACAGCAACAAATCAAGTAATCCAATTTAAAAAATGGGGTACAGAGCTAAACTGAGTATATTTTTAATAACATTAAATACTATTCATTTAAAGCACCAAAACTTTCTAAAAGTAAGTAAGTTCAAGGAATAGTCACTAAGAAACACCCACTAACTGGATGTTGTGATGCTCTCCTTTAATTCCAGCACTTAGAAGGCAGAGACAGGTGAATCTCTGTGAGTTTGATGCTGTACTGGTCTACATGGTAAGTTCCAGGACAGCCAGAACTATGTGGAGATGCCCTATCTAAAAGAAAAAGAAAAATACCCACAGTAACACAGTAGATTATTACAAATCATACACAGTTTCTTTGGCCCCATAAGACGTCATCAAGTCTGAAATGTGACAAAACTCATGACCCACTAATCTCAACAGAAAGTCAAAGGCCACACTCAAAGGGTCTGAGCTGGTCAAACCCTAGATTGTTCCTTCTGTTTCTCCATGATGTCTGTCCTGGCTGTTTTGTATCAATTTGACACAAGCTAGAGTCATGAGAGAAGAAGGAGCGTCAGTTGAGAAAATGTCTCTAAGAGATTCAGCTATAGAGCATTTTCTCAATTAGTCATCAATGTGAGTGGGAGGACACAGCCCAAGGTGGGTGGTCTCATACCTTGGCTGGTAATCCTGGGTTCAGTAGGCTGATCAGGGCACATAGGCATACTCCTGTAATCCCAGCAGAGGCAAGTCCATCTCTCTGAGTTTGACAAAGCAAGTCCAGGACAGCCAAGGCTACACAGAGAAACTCTGTTTTGAAAAACAAATGCAGGCTGAGCAAGCCATGTGAAGAAAGCCAGCAAGCAGTACCCTTCTGTGCCTACACATCAGCTCCTGCCTCCAGGATGCTGCCCTGTTTGATTTGAGCTCCTGTCCTAACTTCCTTCAATCATGAACAGACCCGTGGAGGTGTAAGCCAAATAACCCCTTTCCTCCCCAGCTTGCTTTTTGGTGGCGGTGTTTTTTTGCAGCAACTGAAATTCTAACTAAGACAATACCCAATAGCTATTGAACTACTTTGTATAAACTTAAAAGAAGATTTGAGTAGGCTCCTTAAGCAGGAAGGTAAAGAACTCAAAATAGCTTCAGGAAGTCCCTGAAACTGACCAGACTCACTGGGCTCTTACCTGCCTGGGTAAACAATAGGAGCTGAGAGTCATTCTGAGTTGGAAGAAAGCTCATCTGCAAGGAAGACTCTGAGACCAAGTGAGTTGCCTGGAAGAGTCTCAGGCCAACTGAGGTACCTGGAAATGACCCTCTGTGACCTGCTGAGGGGCTTAGAGGCTGTGCTGTGTGCTCCTGTGTGCTCCACAAGGTTTCCCAGCCTTGTGAGCTGTCACACTGCCTTTGAGTTATTTCTGATCCTATGACTAACCCCTACCCATGTTCCTGTAAGTAACCCCAGTACGGTGCTATCTGTACTTGGGTTTGTCATGGGCTCTCTATCTGGGGTAAGTAGAAGTATGTGTTGTGTCTCCCCAGGAAAAGTTTGTCTCTCAAAAGCTTTATGTAGGATAATGATAAAATCATAATCCAGCCCTCCTCCTCCCCCTCCCCCCAGTTATTTATGACCCAATGATCTTAGAAGCTTACATGGCAAAGGAACTCTAGATGCTGTTGAGGCCTTTACCATGACAAGAATTTTCTGGGCAGTCCATACAGTCCTAGTATTAAGAGCAGTAGGGTTAGAGAAGATCATAGGACAACAGCAAAAGAAATAGAAATGCAAGGGCGTCTGGCCACGTTATAAAAAGACACTTACATATGTCCTGGCTATGTTGTTCCCAGACACCAAATGACCCTGGGCATTCCGGCAGTATCATTAAGATTGAAGATCTGGACTTTGGAGCCTGTCTTTGACCACCCCTGGGAAACAGTTCTGAATACACAATGCAGAAATACCACACCCTAGGAACCCGAGAAGGGTTGGTGTTGGTGTATGGCTCACTGACAGTTGTAGACCTGCACAGATGTAGCCTCCCAGTACATAGTGGGGGCTACCTTCCATTGTGATCTTGTGCTGGTTAAGCAGGACCAACTCGTTTTGGGCCAGAATGTTCTATAGTTGATCCCAATGGAGTTGACTCCTTCTAGTATTTCATTTACAAATATGGTTTCAATAGAGAAGAGACTGGCAATCCAAACTGTACCCCCAGGACCCAGAAAAGCCTGTTTTGAATCAGAAGCCATCATTATTGTGAATGGGGGCAGCTACCTTGAAGGGCTCATGTCCCACGAGAGATCTTCAAACAATAACAGAGGCTTTGAGGCAATGGAGTGGGTGGTGCTTTAGCTGAAGGCTGAGGTTGAAGAATTCTTGGTGTCAATAAGAGGAATCCTTAGGACACCCATGGCAGTGATCCTGTTGGAGAGGTAACAGTGAAAGTTGGTGACTATTTGTGGACTCTGGTATTATTTATTATTTATTTTTGTTATTATTATTACTATAAGTACCTAGAAGAAATTGATGTCTCCTTATGGCAGGATCATAACGCATTTCAGACACCTGGACTCTGCCTGGCTATGGATCAACCAGAACGAGGCCCAGCCACTGTTATGCCAAGAGTTGCCTTGCTACTGTGAACTAGAAGCGCCCGGGTAAGGAGCTCACTTTAAAAGGAGAAACTGTATAATTTCAAATGACATTAATTTGTATAAAATAACTTTCTCTGCTGAAAACTACAGTGTTTGGATTTAGTACTTACACGATATTTTTAGGGTGAAGATTAGCGCAGAGGTAATACATGACTGTAACAACAAAAATATTATTTTATTGTGTTAAAGAGAACTGTATTGACTTGCCAACGTTTTGTAATGCAGTAAAAACATTACCTTATTTGGATTTGCACTTTGTGATTTAGGATCACAAAGCTGGTTACGTAAACTGGGAGAGAAAAAAGCCTTTACCTTAGTACCACAACCCTATTAAGCAGAAAAGAAAAGAAAACACTATACTTCTGTCTTTGAAAACTGAAAAGGGCTTGCAAGATGCATCAGTGGGTGAAAACACGTGTTGCCAAGCCTGAAGACCTAAGCTCAGTCCCCAGAGCCCACATAATGAAGGACAAGAACAGACTCCAAAAGTTGTCCTCTGGCTGTCACACATGTGTACAGGCAAGCACACAGAACACATAGAACATAACTAAGTGTAGAAGAAGAAGAAGAAGAAGAAGAAGAAGAAGAAGAAGAAGAAGAAGAAGAAGAAGAAGAAGAAGAAGAAGAAGAAGAAGAAAATAATGGGGAAGGGGGCTTTAGGACAAAGATCGAAAGCAGCCTCTAGAAGCTGGTGAAGAGTGTTTCTCCCCTTGAGTCCAAACACACTGCTGCTGTTGCCCTCATTGTACTGCCGCAAGTCTGTCAGTAGTGATGGCCAGAGACATAGCTTCCTGTTTTTATCCCCGAGAGGAGTTTCCCTACTCTTTTAGGGAACTTGACTCAGACCAAACCGTAATTCATGGCTTTGACATGAGTTTAATGAATATGCAGTGTGGGAAGTTAGAGATTTCTTTAAAGATAAATGAAGAGTTAGGAGAGAGGTACTCAGAAGAATGGAAAACCCAAAGAGGGGTAGGAGGAAGGAAGGTATACCCAAGTGTAGGTACTGGCCTGTTGAAAAAAAAAAAAAAAAAGGAGCTTTAACTGTTTCAACATTAGCAACATATATAATTTGGGCCACCCTGAAGCTACTTCTAAAAGGTTGCTAAGAAACCATTTTTCTTTTCTTTTTTTTTTTTCTCCCTCCTCTTGTGGTGAATGAGATAAGTGAGAAGGTTCTGGAAATGCCTTGGTTGGAATTCTAATTTGATAAGGGAAAGTCAGGAGCTAGTTCATTGCGCAAGGAGTCTTTACGTATCCTTTACCTGTAAATTCCCTTTCTGGTGAGATACCTAGAAAATTTTAGGTTTGTGCAAGGGAAAGGGGAATAGCCTTAAGCAGTTGGTCATTGTTGGAATTCTTTCTTCTCTGGTGGCGAAAGGTTCCGACTTTATTCCAGGGTGGGGCCTTCATCCCTCTCTTCTCATATCCTCCAGACAGATCCTGCCTTCTGTCTTATCTCCAAACACTTTTCAGACTTCTGAGTCACAGATACGAAAGATAATAAATGTGTGTATTTTTAGGTCACAGTGTCTATAGCAACTTACAACAACAGCGCTAGAGAGTTCATGCACACAGTCCGCCTCATTTGTTCTTCTAAACAGCGAACACATTTCATAGGTGAGAAAACTAATGCTCACACATGTACGTTCAGCAGTTTCTACAAGAAGGTACACGGTCTTAGCAAATTTGTATAATTTTACTGAATACAGTTGCAGTTTTCTGTGTTTTCACAGTTAATACAGTTTCTAAGATTTCAGTTCAACTACTTTGCTACAATAAAGGACTTTTAATTAAGAAAATTTCTCCATCTGAGTGGTGGTAGCACATGCCTTTGGCTCTCTCCTGCCATTCGGGAGGCAGAGACAGGCAGATTTCTTTGAGTCAGAGGCCAGCCTGCTCCAGAACACCCAGGGCTACCACAGAGAAACCCTGTTTCAAAAAACGAGGAGGAGGAGAAGAGAGAGACAGAAAAAAATTCTTCTTAATATTGGCCTATAGGCAAGTCTGTCCAGCATTTTTCCTACTTAACGATTGAGATTGATGTGTGCTTCAGTTTCTCCCTTGTGTTCCTGCCTTGGCTTCTCTCAATGATGAACTATGACCTCTAAGTCAAATTAACCCTTTCTTTGTGACGTTACTTTCTGTGCCCCTCCCCCCCTTCTTTTCTTTTTTTGAGACAGGGTTTCTCTGGGTAGCCTTGGCTGTCCTGGAACTCACTCTGTACACCAGGCTGGCCTGGAACTCAGAGATCTGCCTGCCTGTGCCTCCTGGGATTAAAAGAGTGCACCACCACCGCTTGTCGTGATGTAGACTTTTATTACAGCAATAGAAATTCTAAGACACTTCTACTGTTTAGTCAGAGAAGCATATAAATTAGGAGCTAATGTTGGTCAGGTTGTCTTGAAGACTAATCATCATGTAGGTTTGGTGTAGTTTCTGTCATAACTATTTTTATGCTGTCCCCTGCAGATTATAAAGTCCTGAGAGCTGAGACCAGAGCATCACAGTGTTCCACAATGCTCACTGTCATTCTGCTCACTTCCTTGTATCCACAGCTATCAGAAGTTTGCTGGTCATTGATGCCGAAGGTCATTTCTTTAAGAATCAAGGCTTCCGCCTTGTGTGGTGATAAATGTATTTCAGTTACTCAGGAGGCCGAGGCAGAAGGATCACAGGTTCCGGATGTGTCTTGGCTACAGAGTTCAAGGACAGTTCAGGTAACCTAGCTGTCTGTCTCAAAACAAAACCTAAGAGGCCAAGGCTGTTTGGGTGTAGTAGCATAGGCTTTTAATTCCAGCGCTTGGGAAGCAGGAGCTGGTAGAGATCTGTGAGTTTGAGGCCAGCCCAGTAAGACAGGCTAAAGTTTGTGGTAAAGTGCTTGTGCATCCATGAGGCCCATGGTCACCCCAACACTGAATGCTAATAGGTGAGCAGGTTGTAGTACTAGCGAGATGGTACCTGATGCCGGATGTCTACCTTTTCTTTCCTTGTGTCTTTCTTTCTCTCTCTGCTTTTTAGAAGACATAAACATTTTACAGTGCAGGTCCTCTTGTTTCTTTTTGTACATTAGGCCATGAATTCATATGGAAATGGCTCCAGTGGCTCCTCACAAAGTGCACTTCTCTGGGTCGGGCAGGCTTGCACTTCCACTGAACCCAGGTACCCCTCTCTTTGCATTTCTCTTTCTTCTGATCATTTTCCTCCACCAGCTGCAGGAAGCTGCCTCCGCCCTGAGAGCGCTTGATGTGTTCGATCCGCGCATTAATTCTCTTGCCAAGAATCTTGTCCTTAAGTTGCTTGTTTACAGTGGTGCCCAAGGCATGCTGGGTGGCATTATATTCTTCAGGTTTTGCCGTCACAACACTTACGGGGCATTCTCTTTTTGAACAGTGTCCACTCCGTTGATGTATGCAATATCTCCCTTCTTGTAGATTCACACATATGTGAGCAAAGGACAGCTCCATGTTTCCTGAAAGTCCTAGAGAACATAGAGTGAGGGCCCCTCCTCTTCCCTTCGTGTTTGTCACGTTGGTGAGTTACCGGAAGATGGCTGACACAGCCAAAAACTACCCTTTCTTTCTTCACAGTATTTATTGTTTGTTTTTTAGCTCTAACGTTGTTCCTTCTTTGTGTAGTGTTCATGTGTTTGATGTGTATATTGTTCTTTGTGCTTGACAAACAACAGTGATCATCACTTGTTTGTATGCGGAGACACTGAAGGCTTATTGTCGTCACTCATTGTGTGGTGCTCCGGTTGGCACCGGGGGAGCTGTGGTTCTAAATTGAAGCCATCGTGGATGAAGTGAGGCAGCCCGTGAAGATGTTGTAGAACCGTTTGAGTCACCTTTTTTTCCCCTTTCTCCTAGATGCCAGAAGAGAAAGAGACAGGGCTTCTTCAGGGCTAGTTTTAATGCTCAAATACTTTAGTGAACAAATCGTGACTGGGTCAGAGGCCCTGGGAAGCAGTTACTTACTGATCGGCCTGTAGTTGAGGAGGGCTGATGGGCACCTCTCTGCTTCCAGCTTGTCCCAGCTTGTCCCATGTGATTCAATTTTAGCTACAGTCTCTGTGAGCCTTGCAAGAGCCAGCTCCTACTGGGAATGTTGCTTATACAACAGGGAGCTAGTTAGCAGGCACAAGCTATTTGCTTGGTTTTCACATTTTAGTTGAGGGAGATGGACAATAAATGAAGAAGTAGAACAAATAGATGGTCCAGGAGGAGTAACTGTCCCTGTAATGTTGTAATATCTATTATCAGAAAAGAAGGCAAATTATTTGGACTTCACTTACCAAAACAAGACTAGTTTCAATATGATTATGTTTGCTCAAAGTAAAACTGGGCTCAGTATAAGAAAAGAATGTATGGTGAATAGATTATGCTTTTTTTTAAAAAAAAAACATGGATATTTATATTTTGTGAATAATTGTATAACCATCTGGGTTTCCTTTTTTACTTTGGCTGCTAGGAAACTCAAGTCTAATTTTGCTGTCAAAATAATTGGTTCAGCTTATAAGTCTATATTGTTTTAGACTATAAACGTCCACTGCTCCTATTTACAATTTTATCTTGAATTTCTTCTCACTTTATTTGAACTTTGACACACTTAGTTCAAGAGCTAAGTCTTCTTTACCAGTTAGTTAGCACAGCTACCCCAGCAGGACAGATGCAAATACAAATCAAATGGTTCTATTCTCTTACTTTTTAAATTTTCTTTGAAGAAAAATGGAAAGCTAGGGACTAATTTCCGGAGACAGAGTACTTTTATGAAGCCCTGAGTTCAATTACCAGCACCACGTGGAGTGGTAACACATGCCTTTAATACCACCACTGAGGAGGTGGAGCCAGGGGTTCCAAACCGCCAAGGCCATCCTTGTTTACATAGTAAATGAGGGCATCCTGGGCCTCGTGAATCTTAAACCCGAACCATGAGACCCCAAAGTTTTCAGAATGGATCTGCAAGCATGGGCCACTAGCTGACTGTTGAAATTAGGGGGCTTGTCGTAGTAAAATGCAGATGAAATGATCTCTCTGCTGTGAATACTGTAATTAAAATGCAGTCTAAAGTTATTGATCATTAAGTCACAGAATTATTCTCTTTTAAGTTTTAATCTACTCTGTCAATATTCTGGGAGTTATCTTTGAGTTTTTGCAAGAGAAAGAAATTAAGGTGATTGACAGAGTCATCTAAATGCCCACCAAAAATTGTGGAGAAGAAGAAATCTCGGTACAGAATCTACAAATCATAGCGAATGCACAGATTTATAGAGACAAGGGAGGGTATTTGAAATGCTTGTAACTGATTGCAGCCTACCTGTTTATTAAAAAGCAATTATGTGGCCCTGATTCAAAGACGTGATTTCTGAAAGAAAAATAACACCTGAGTTGTTTAAGTGGAGGGATCCAGCACAAAGCTTGTTTGGCCAGTAACAAGGCAGGAGCCAACAGGAACAGATTGACGGTTTAGCAGCGGGATAAACTCAAAAGCTGTCCCAGCTACTTCAGTATCAAAACTCGGCGACAGTCACGGACAATGCAAGTGAACCTAAGCAGGTTTTTGCAACTTTCGTAGCATCTCCTCCTCTTAATTGTCAACCTCAGTTTCTCTACTCAGCTCATCCTTCAGCTGCATCCTTTTTTTTTTTTTTTTTTTTTTTCTTTTTCCCTGGGTCATGCCTTCCAGTGCCTACTCAGTGTGGTGGCAATTCTTCCCTGCATCTTCTCCCCTTCCTTCCTACACAGAATGTTCTGTGTGGGGCACTGAGGGCTTGGTGAGAGGGTGACTTCCCACCTCATGAGCTTGTTTCCACAAAAGGGTGAGAGTGGGGGACAAGGAGAATGGCATGTGACAAGGAATTAGGATTAAATGCAAAACCCACAGGCAACAGTGAGACACGCATACCCTGCTGTGAAGACACAGATGCAGAAGCAATTAATTTCTGTCATTTGCTAGCAAGGGTAGGTGACAAATATCTTCAGTCTGCTTTTCTTCCATCTGTTTCTCTCACTGCTAATAGGGACAATTTGGGATCTTTGTTGTCAGGATTTGCTACTGAAACGTGGAGGATGAAATTTATTCTGATGTCAACCACAGTAGATACTGTATTTAACTTAAAATAATGAAGGAGCCATTTAGTGACTGATTTTTTTCTTTTAAAAGTATTTATTTATTTATGTAGTTTACATGTATGGGTGTTTTGTCTGTATTACATTTGCACATCGTAAGAAGGCATTTGGATCCCATGGGACTATAATTACATGCGGCTGTCAGCTACCATGTGGGTGCTGGGAATTGAACTCAGGACCTCTAGAAGAGCAGCCAGCACTCTTGACTGTGGGGCCGTCTCTCCAGCCCCTAGTGACTGATTTTCAAGCTGTCTTAGGTGGCTGCTACCACTCATGGATGTGGGGCTCCCAATACCACTGGGGTGCTGCCACATCTTCTAATTTCTCCCTCTGTCCTTCTACTCTCCAGCCTCTCCTCAGAATCGCCCCAGGGTTCTGCTCTTGCCTCCCCAGCAGTGTCTGGCCTAGGCTATTCCTAGCTAATACAGATCAATCTATGTATCAAGATGGCCTATGTGTTATGAATTTAATAATACTCTTCTCAAATGCCACCTTTCTATGAATCTTCTATCTCTGTGACAGAATAAGGTCTCTAAGTCATTTACCTCTCAATTAAAGTTATTTCATAATGTCATTATTTTCTAAGTACAAACAGTGGTAGGGTAATTCACTCATTCAGCCTCCATTTACTCAGAGAACTATTATGTGTTACATTGGTTCAAAGGAAAAAAGAGAGAGAGAATAAGGGGTAGCTGACTAAAGTACCAGTGAGGCCTAGACTGCAAGAAATACAATTGGAGTTTTAATGGGTGGTAATTTTATAGAAAAACTGAAAACCCTCCACACTGCTTTGGGCATTGGGTAAAACCTTCAGAGAAAACCAGAAATTTGAGATAAATCTTTAAGCCTAATTTGGAGTTGGACAGAATGCGAGCAGCTGGAAAATGTGGCTAAAAATTGAGGCAAAGACTTCAAGAATCCCAGAAAGGCAGTGTCCATTTCTGGTAGGGAGAAGAGGTAGATCCGTTACTAGGGAGAAAATGCCTAGAAGAGAAAAAGGGCCATGGGAGGATATAAGACATTCTGCAAACTATTTGAATTTTTGCCATTGAGAGCTTGTTTGTTTTGAGTACTGAGGATTGAACATCGGCCTTCACGTAGGCCCAGAAGGTGCTCTGCCATTGAGCAACAGCCCATCAGAAAGCCCATTTTTAAGAGACAGAGAAAGAACTCTAATTAGAGGGGAACATGGGAGTAACCGGAAAATGAACAATGGAATTAACAATGTAAGAAACCTTAGCTTTCCTTGTTTATTTTTAAGATTTATTTTTGTTGTATACTTATGAGTGTTCTGTGTGTGTGTGTGTGTGTGTGTGTGTGTGTGTGTGTGTATGCACCATGTTTGTGCCTGATACCTGCAGAGTTCAGAAGAGGCATCAGATCTCCTAGAACTGGAGTTACAGATGGTTTTGTGCCACTATATATTAGTGCTGGGAACTGGCTCTTAACCTCCGAGCCATCTCTTTGGCCCTTCAGCATTCCTTTTATTGGTTCTTCCAAGCCACTCAGGACAAAACATTGACACATACTGTTAGCTTACCGCTGCCCCTATACCTTTTCACAGGAAAGCTTGAGAAAGATGATCCCTAAGATTCCAATGAGTTCTAAAGCTTATGATGAGCTCACAGTCTCTAATTGCCCGAGGATCCAGATGTAGAACTCTTGACTCCTTCTCCAGCACCATGTCTGTCTGCATCTGCCATGTTTCCCACTATGAAAATAATGCATTAAACCTCTGAAACTGTAAGCCAGCCTCAATTAAAATATTTTCTTTTATAAGAGTCGCCATGGTCATGGTGTCTCTTCAGAGCAATAAAACCTAAACTAAGACAAGGGGCTTGGCAAAAATTGGTCATCCTTTCACATTTTTTTTCCCTTCCATCAATGTGTCACAGTGATTTAGTGCTTTACAGTCTATTCCTTCACGGTTTGAAGATGCATGAACTCACATGCATCCATGGAATATACATGTATACACACACCGCACATAACACACATAATGTAACCATTTATCTTCCTCTTCCCTGACACAACTTGTTGTCTCTTATTTATTTATTTATTTTGTCTGCTAACCCTAACTGTAAACCACTAATTCTCCCGTATTCCCCATAGGGTAACGAGCACTGTGCTGCGCTCTTAATAAATGCTTGCAAATGACAAAATGAATTCTTTGCCTGGGATAAAGAGGGCGTCTGTGTGGAAATGAGACCCTGTGTTTGTGTGTAGGCTCCAATGGTTCATTTTCCTGTCAGACTCCCCCGTTAGGAAGGCGGTGGCAGCATCAGCCGTGTTAAGGCAGGATTTTTTTGTGGAGAACATTTGGAGGATTAGAAAATCCTCCAGAGCTCTGGAAGTATCACAGTTTGTGTTTAGACTTCTATTTCATTCTGTCTCAAGACCAGAATAGGCAGAGAAGAAAGATGGCAAGATCCACAGGGTTCCATATGTGAAGTCAACCCCGAGCTCCCTTTAGAAGTAAGTGGGAGGGAGGAAGGAGAATGATCATTAGAGACTTTCTCAGCTCTGTTAATTCTCACCAGCCTGCATCTTTGCATAGAGGCGCTTAACCCCACAAAAATGTATTACTGAATGCATGATGTATTTAATTAGTTTGGATACTCTCCTTTCTAGTTTTTTCTAAAATAACAAAGAACATCTCAGGATAACACAGGCATTCTAACCAAAGGAATTCAAACAGTCTTCTAAAAGCTGGCGTGCTTCAAGCCTCCTTTTAAACATTTATTTTGTATATGTGTGTGTGATTGCATGTCTGTATTCATCTGTGTATAGGTGTGGGCGCCTGCAGAGGACAGAGAGGGTATCAGAATACCTGGAGCTAGAGTTACAGCCCCTTGATGTGGGTGCTGGGAACTAGACTTGGCTCATCTTAAATCCTGAGCCATCTCTTTAGCCTCTAGCCTCCCCCCACTCCCTCTCTGGCACACACACAGTTAATCAAGAAAAAACAAAATACATTTTCAGTGGCAGGGCATGGAAAGTAGTCAATAGTATAAAAGAAGAGAGTAAAGCATGTTTTGTTAGTATCCAGAAAAGATAATTCCCCCAACATGTACTAGATTACTGTAAGGCCACATGCTTCCCCCCCCCCCATTTATTCCCCTCCCCTTCCCAGTTTAATCTTTCATAACATCACTGGAATGTTTTTGGAAAAGGAGAGGCTGTCTCCTGTGAGACTATGCCAGCTCTGGAATTACTGTCCCTGTCCCATTCCTCCACCTCAATCCAATTCACACTTTTATGATTGGCTTCCTTTTTGACCCAGGCTTGTTAATTATATCCAGCTGTAGGCAAATTGCTCTTCCAAATTGGCAACTCTGAGCTCTCAAGCTGCTTGTGCATTTTCTTTCCCTTGATAAAACCTTTGGAGCATGCATTTTCTTGACTAGTGTTTCTGAATTAATCCCCCAGTTATGGATAGTTTAAAGAGTTCAAGGGACTCACAACATACCACTGGGTTTGAATGCAGTGCGTGCCGTTCTTTAAATTGCTGCCAACTGCCCAGGAACATAGACACTTAGTTTCCCTAGGGATGGAGGCAACTTGCTAACGCCATCCTTTGTTTCCTAGACACCCTAGTGTTCAGACTGAGGTCCACATAGGTCAGGCCAGGACTGCAACACCAGTGTAGAACAAAAGCTCTCTTGGAGGTAGCAAACACTTCTGTTTTTCCTCACAGGAGCTTCCTGCTTCATCCAAGGGCTTTCCAGTTCAGAAATTCCTCCCCCCACATGTTCCCCCCCCCCCCGTCCCCGTCTCTACTGATAGCACATAAACTTTTATTTACTTATTTTTAAATTTTCTTTCTGGTTTTTCCAGACAAAGCTTCTCTGTATAACCTTGAATGTCCTGGAACTTGCTCTGTAGAGCAGGCTATCCTCCAACTCAGAGGTTCACCTGCCTCTGCCTCAGGAGTGCAGTGCTGGGGTTAAAGGCTCATCCACAGTAAACGATTTGCAACAATTTTACTCTAAGGAAAAATTACAATGATTTTAGTTTCTCTTGCACTTTCCAAAGGGGGGGGGGGGAGAAGTTCATTTCCACCTACCAGCCCAAGAGGCTCTGCTTGATAAATTGGCACTGGGGATAAGACTTTGGTACAAGGAACTGGGGTGAGAAATGAGATACAGAGTCAGAAGAACCTAGACTTCCAGCCTTTCCGTTTACTAGCTGTAAGAACCTTGGGCAAGTATTTTAATCCTAAATTGAGGCCGTTTATTACCTAGGTAGGTGGAATTACAGCTATCTGCCTGGACTACTTCACATGCTTGAACTGAGACAGGGGAATGGGAATATGCTTTGTGAATGAAAAAGCATAACCAACGAGTTCTAATAACAAGCTGAAATGTTACCTGATGGATTATAAATGCCCTCTGTGTGTGCAGTCATGATCCATTCACTAAAGAAATAAAACATTCTTGTCTGCTGGGTACAGATTTGATGGGTGAACGACAACAAGAAAACAACATTTAGTAAGCAACTATTATGACCAGCTCATATATTTCATTATACCTAAGTCAATCAACAGCTCTAAAATATAAGAATTTCATTTGATTTTCTGAAAAAAAAATACAATTTATTGATCAGGTGACTCAAGGTAACAACCTTGAGTCTCAGCAGTTGGGTGGGAGAAGCAGGAGGATTGCTCCAAGTTCAGTGCGAGCCTGGGCTACAGAGAGATTTATATCCAAGGAGATGCTTTCCAAATTCTGTTCCCTGTAACCCAGAGTGTATGAGCAGCAACACCACAGAAGAAAAATTTGCTTTGCTCTTGATTTCAGAGGGTTTTCGTGTCCATCACAGTGGGAAAGTGCATGTTTCGAGGCAACTGGGATATGTGGGAGATTTCTCATGCAGTCCTTTAAAGGGGTCAGAGAAAGAAGGCAGGAATCGAAGGAGCGTATTCATCATTCACAAAGGCCAAACACTACTGACCTATATCTGCCAGCTGTACCTCACTTGTTAAAGTCCCTATGCCCTCCAAAATAGCACCACAATCCAGGAACACTTTGCACAAAGTGTGATTTCAGATTCAAACCACAGCACTGTTCTTGAGGGACACCCCAGACTAGATCTTGAATCTCCCCCAAGGACTTATAAAGGCAGGTTGGTCTAGAGGAATTTTAATTCAGAACATGGATGCTCTGGCAAGAGATCACATTGAACAAAGACCTTCTAGGACTGTGTGTCTGGAAAACAGACAAGCCTTCAATCCAAGGAGATCTCTGAGTTCAAGGCCAGCCTGGTGTAGATCAAGTTTCAGGTAAAGAAGTGATTGGGTCTAGGTGTTGTGGTACACGTCTTTAGTTCAGGCACTCAAGAAACAGGTATGCAGATCTCTGAGTTCTAGGCAGTACTGTTTAGGTACTAGGGTTGAGAGGCAGTGCTTTGTAGTTGAGTTCATGGCAGTTCAGTCTGTGGAATTAAGAGGCAGTTTTACTGCAAGAGTTTTAGGGACAGATTGAAGAGAGAACAAGCAAGACACAGGTAAAGACAGAATGAGCCAGAGAATGAGAAGGAACCAGAAGATAAGAACAGATTGCTAAGCTAGGTATGGAGGCTGAGCAGAGAAATTCAGTCAGAAGCTGAGAGAAGCCAGTTTGACTTAGTCAGCTTGAAGAGCGTTTGAGCCAGACAGCTGAGTTGAGCAAGTCAGAGTTCAGAAAGAATAAGAGTGAGTTTATTCAGCAGTAAATCTTAGAGGCTGAAAGCATTCTAGGCCTAGGTTAGATTGTATGGAGGATAGACGCTTGCAAGACTAGGCCTGGGTTAGCAGACAGAGGCAGTAAGCCCCTGAAAAGACAATTAAGTCAGGTGAATAAAAGCTGCTTAGCAGCTTGGAATTCAGCCTGTCGCACCACTGGGAGGTGGTAGAACAGTTCAGAGATAGGAGATCTTCACAGGAGGCCACCAGCTCCTTCAAGACCATGGTGGCATTTGGCTTCTTCTCCTACCCATGGCCTCCTGGCTACAGGGAAGTGAGAGCTATTCTTTAACAACATGATTCCTCATTACTGCCTCTCCACAGGCCCAAATGATTGAAGACTAAAGCCTTGATCCAAAAACATGTCAATTTTTTTTAAAGTTGATCACTTCAGCTACTTTGTCATAAAGACAATTAATGCCTGACTTTTAGACTTCCATGGTCCCAAACTTTGAGAAGCCAATGTTCTCTTCCTCATGAGACACTTGCACAGCAATCAGATCCTGGCAATCAGGCAGAAGGTCATACAGTGAGGAAACCTGCTTAGTTCTGTGCAGTCCTGAGGTCTACGAACACACTGATCTCCTGTGCTTATTTTTTCAATTATACTTATTAAAATTTGATAGAACTGGGATTCTACTGGAGGCGTTTTGCTAGTTGAAGGTCTAAGTTCACGACTAGAGATAATAGGTGGTATATCTGCAATAATAAAGGATATTTTATAGTTCAAAGGGTGGCCCACCCCTATAATCCTTAGTAGGAGGGTTGCTACAAGTGAGTTCCAGATCAGAAACAAGCAAATAACAACAACAAAAACCCCCAAGGAAGCAAGCAACCCTTCCACATAACCACAATCAACCTTGTGCTAAAAAACACCTCAGGGAAACAGAAAAGAGAAGCTGTAAAAGTTAACTAAGCTAAATTAACTGGTACTTAAACTAATATTATTTTTAACCCTGTGGTGCTGGGGTTGGAACCCGGGGCCTTGAACATGCAGAGTGCTGTTCTACCATTCACCTACACCCCAAGCTCTTGTTTTTGTTATTGTTGCTGTTGATTCTTTTAATCAGTCTTTGTTTGTCTGTTTGTTTATGTGCATTGATGTTTTGCCTGCATGTACGTCTGTGTGAGGGTGTCAAATCACTTGGGTCTGTTCTGGCATAAGGATAACCACACAAACCACTCATACTCCAGTCTTGGTTAGATGGATGGTTTGTTGGAATGCCTTTTCCAAGCTGATTAATCAGGGCCACAGTAAGGACTTGGGAGCCTACCTGTGGCATCAACAACCTCTCACAGCAGGGCTTTTATAGAAAGAGCCAAGGCAAAAGACAAGGGGAAGGTAGTCACACATTTTAACTAATTGTACAAAGTAATATTATGTTTTTGGCTAACTGGACAAGGTATTATCAGCTAATCTTTGAGCTGATTAGTCCCAAGTGAGGTAAGTAAGGCAGGGCTTAGGGTCTTCTAGAGTACATCCAAAGTGTAGCCATGTGTGTAGATAAAAAGGGTGTAACCAGAGTGCAGACAAGCGGATAGGTAACAAAGTATGAGTTATGACACTACTGAATCGTCAGGCCAGCTATGGACAAATCACTTCCAGGAAGCAGAGTTGAAAAGTTTTAAAATTTGAAGTTAACTTCATCTTAGAAACAAAATGGAAGCTAATACAAAGATGGCTGCACCTTTGTCTCAAATATCAGGCTCCAACAGATCACAAGACAGTTTTGAGTTGCCAGTGGGTACTGGAAATTGAATTTATGTCTTCTGGAAGAGCAGTCTGTGCTCTTAACTGGTGAGCCGCCTCTCCAACCCTCAGTCTTTGCTTTTGTCTTTTGTTTTTTTGTTTGTTTTTGTTTCGCCTCTAGACTTTTGTCATCCCATTGCTTTATTGTAATACATTACACAGAACATAAACTTTACCATATTACCCACTCGGAGTGTGTCATTCGGCGGTACTAAATATATCCACACTGCCTTGCAGCCTTCTCCACGATATCTCCATCTTCAGGTTTTTTTCTTCCTTAAAAAAAAAAAGATTTTAGTCATGTGTACGTGTGTGCTCTCGAGCGTGAATGCTCTTGCGTGTTTCTCTATGTGGCGTTGTGCATGGGTATGCTCCTGGAGCCCAGAAAAGGGTGTTAGGCACTACGGAAGTAGAGTTAGAGGTGGCTGTGAGCCCTGTGTCATGCGCAGTGGAAATGAGACCCCTGGGCCTCTCCAAGAGCAGTATGAGCTCGTAACCGCCTCGCTGTCTCTATAACTCCCGACCCTCAGTCTTTTTCTCTCTGAACTGCAATTCCATATTTTCTTCTGCTACCCTTCCCCAACATTTCCGCATAAACACTCTTCCCTCTGCTGTTTCCTTTTTCCATGAAATTCGATTTTGTTTGTTATGAAAGACATACTACTAAGCAATATGCTTTCTTAGCGGACTTTGCCTGTGAATGGACATTTGAGTATTTTCACTTTGATTTTTTTTTTTTTTTGTAAAAATAACTTAGTTCCTAAAACATTTTTCATATTTTGTGTTAGTGTTAGGACAGCAACTAGATTAAAGAATATGAAAATGTTAGTGATTAGTTTTTTTTTTTTTTTTTAAGTGAAAAAATATGGAGGCAGGACAGCGAGAGTTCAAGGCCAGCCTGCTATTAAAGTGGTGATTAAGCCTCACTGTTTTGCTTTAGCTATTATGAGCTCCAAGGATAAAACAGCCAACCTGGGGCTGGAGAGATGCCTCAGAGGTTAAGAACACTGGCTGTTTCCCCAAAGGTCCTGAGTTCAATTCCCAGCAGCCACATGGTGGCTCTTAACCACTGACAGTAAGATCTGGTGCCCTCTTCTGGTTCTATAGGCAGAGTGCTGTATAAATAGTAAACGAGTCTTTCTAAAAAAGATACAATTTGCTCAAAATTCTACTTCGGGTTTGAGTGAGAAAACATCTCTGTTGATTGGTTTTAAGGATTTACTTCTTCCTCTTCCTTTTCCCCCTCCCCTATTTTCTTTTGGTTAAATTACTTCATTCCCTAGTCTGGTTTTCTTGTAAGCATGCCATGAGTGTGCTACCTGAGCTCTGTGAGATTCCTCAGTAGGATACTGCCCATCCAAGAAGCCTGGTACATCTTGAGCACTCCCAAGGAGTACTGTCCTGACCCCATCATAGAGAAAGTGGACCAGATTCCTTCTCCCCAGGCCCAGGGAATGGCTAGGATACTAGCCACCATCTGTAGATCTCAGAAGGGCGTTGTTTGCACGCTTTATCAAACAAATTGCTAAGTCATAAGCGTTTCCCATCTTTCTTAGAGAAGATTCACATACAGACAGAGAGTTTCCTGTGCTTTTACTGTGGCAAATTACTGCTAATTTTTTAGGAAGTTCTGCTAAGTCTCCTGAAAAGAAAACAATAGGTTTTGCTTACCTGTGATCTAGAAAAGCTCCTCAGTGTAAGAAATAGGGAACGCTGGTACAGTGTGCTTCCAGTTACAGGTTAATGAGCTAAGGAACGTTTACACCGTACCCTGAGGGAGGATGACTGAACTGTTGAACTGAATTGACAAGTGTTGGGCTGGTTGTGGGTACTAATGAGCAACCCTCAAGACTGGAGCGTAATGGAGTTTCCATCCTCAGCAAACAAAAAAGAAACCCACTTTCTTCCTTCTTGATCTATATCCATAATATATGTACATAGATACATTTGCAGACAGACGTATATATAGGCATATATGCATACAGTTACTTTCATTTGTATTTCCTGTTTCAAACCCAGTGCTAACAGCATGTATTAATTGCAGAAATATGTGGCTTAGTAAATGGTGAGGATATTCTAATATATTGAATTTCACTTCGTTTTGATGTCTGGCTGACTGACAGGTGTCCATCAAGACCTGCTAGAAGTTGCACATATGGCATCAAAATTCAAGTTAAAGTTATGCTTACTCAGTTGTGATCACACTTACGTGTGTCATATTTTGCAGGCATGAGTAAAAGTAAGCATGTACACAGCGTTGCTACAGAAGCAAGTCAGGGTGGCATTTGGAGAAATAACGCCAGGCTGCTAAGGTAGAAAAACCGCCCGACTTCGCGGCTGTGACACAGCTTCGGGCTCCTCCGGAGCAACCACGCTGTGTCCGTTGTCGGGGGAAAGTCCTTTTATGAAATACTTATTTCGTAAATGGCTACAAGACGGTAAAAATCAAAACCAAAACCCTAACCCCGCTCTACTCAACCGGCCTACGCGAAGGCAGAGCGGCTGGGATCTTCCCGAGCAACAAGCAAAGTCAGTGAAGCCGCAAGTCAATCCAGATATCCTGCAAACGGCAAATAAACCCAGAAATGAGGCACGCCAACTGTTTACACTGGAAACTTACCCAACATTTTATTTTGGTCCAAGTTTTATTTATTACGCGAACCCACCAAGAGTTAAGTTTTCAACGGGGGAAGGGAACCTTATTCCTTATCACCATCAACAAGAAAGTGACATTTCAGTGCAGGTCGGCGGTTTCAAGGTAGCACCTACGCTCCCCTTTTTTCCAACCACCAGCCGCTCCGCTGGGACCGCCACCTTGGGGACAGAACCCCCAGACCTCCCTGCGTGGTCCGCCCACAGTCCTCCCACCCTCCTGCCTCTCAGAGTCGCCGTCTCGGGGCTCCGGGAGCGGGCTGCGGCCGCGTCGCCCTTTCCCCGCTCGCCGCCGGGGATCGTCGGCGCCGCCACCGAGCCCAGGTGGCGAACAAAGGCGGCGCGGGGCGCGCGGCCGGGCTGGCGCGCGTCTCCCCCGGCGGGAGGCGGCGGCGCGCGCCGGAGCCCGCATTCCTCCGAAGCGACCGGAGCCCGCGGGGCGACGTCACCTCAGGCTCCGCCCCCGTCCCTCCCCGAGCAAAGTAACTCAGGACAACCCCGAGCCGCCTGCGCCGAGCATGGAGAGCGGCGGCCGCGGCTGGCGGGCGGCGCGGGAGGCGCTTTCTCCCGCGAGGTAGTTGGGCCGGCGTTGCGCAAAGACGAAAGTGCTGGCGGGTGGCCGCGGCGTCCCCGAAAGCCCCCCACGAGGCCGGGCGGGCTGCTGCCCGGCGGATTCCGCCGCCATCCCCCCGGAGGCTCTTTGCAAAGCCGCTTGAAACTTCTCCCAAACTCGCCATGGATGTGGCGGCGGCGGCGGCGGCGCTGCCTGCTTTTGTGGCGCTCTGGCTCCTGTCCCCGTGGCCTCTCCTGGGGTCGGTCCAAGGCCAGTTCTCAGCAGGTGAGTGCTCGGTGGGCGTCTGGCTCTGCGGCTGTCCCTAGCCTTGGACGGCGAGGCGGGAGGGACTGGTTGCTTGCCGGGGCTGGGGGGGGGGCCCGGGGATCCAGAGGCGTTCGCTTGGGGTAAGTGGGTGCAGGTTGGAGCCAGGTCTGTCCCGGAGTTTGTGTGTCTGGCGGGACGCGGGGGCTCCCCCGAGCTGAGCGCCCTCCGGGCACAGGTAACTTTGGCGTTCTCGACCCATTGTTTTCGAGGCTGGCCGGGCGCACAGACAGCCCCGGGTGTCCTTATGGAGCTTGGGGCGACCTTGCTTTTCTTGGGTGAAGTGTCGGTAGCCTGGGCGTCGGACGCAGTCCACACAGCCTTACTTAAGGAGGAGAGAAAGAAAATAAAAGTACTTAGGGTTCCCGGGACCACGATTTTTTATGGCTGGCCGAACGGGCTGGTGAGCTCTCTCTACCGCCAGACCGTTCAAAAATTCCCCGGGAAGCCTTTGTCGGAACTGTGGGGGCGCTTAGGGAGTGACCCCGGCGCGCTCTGCCAGGTGCTTTTTGTCCCGGGAATAACCTCCCCTGACCATTGTCCAACTCTTTCCCTGTGCCTCCTGGAGGCTCCTTCCTCCCCCGTGGAGGGTCCAGAGTTGCTTCTGGGTTAGGGCGCAGCGTGGAGCGTGTTGCTTGTGTACGTTGGCGGAGTCAGTAGGACGTTGGGAAATGTGGCTCTAAGGGTAAATTCAGAGCTGTCCTGCCTGGGCGGCGAGGTCTGGGCGCCCGTTTCCGGTAGGCTTACCCCCTGCTTCTGGAGCGAGGCTGCCCCGGAGCTGGCTCCGCACCTCCCGGAGTCCGCCTTGGTGACCCGGGCTGGGAACGTTCGCCGCCCTCCGGGACAACCCCGGGGGTTGTGGGAGTGGGGTGGGGTCGGGGGAGAGCCGCGGTGCGCCGGTCCAGGCTCTCCGTTTGGGTTCTAAGTCAAGCCACTCGGAGAAGTCCCTGGATCCCGGGTCTCCCCCGAACGGAGGTCTCCGTTCCCGTCCAGTGTTGCTATCCTTCCAGTAGGTCGCTTGTCTCTGTGCATCTGTCGGCTCTCAAGTTTCACCAGGTGGACGCTGGGGAGCGGGCTCCCAGGTTCAGCCTCTGCCTCCCGCAGGGCTTGACAACTTTTCTGGCTAACCCGCCCAACCCAGCCCTTTCTGGCGGCCGCATCCGCTGCCCTGGTTCCCGCTGTAGATGGAAACGCAGAGTGGCCGAAGGGTGACGGGAAACGCGGCAGCCGCGCTCCCGGCTGAACCGGCAGGATGCGGAGACAGAACTTACTTTGTACTTGACAGTTTTCGTTGTTGAGACTGCCCGATTTCCTGGAAATAAACTCCCCGTGTTGTTTTCCGGAGCAAATCCTTCGTTAGCTCTCCTCTCCCCTCCCCCTTGAGAACTGTGTAAGAGGAGTTGGACCTCGGCTTCTCGTGCCCGAGTGTGCACGAGTCTCTTAGGCAGAGACTAGGAAATGGCAGCAGGCAGAGGAATGGCCATGTAACTGGTGGTGGGCAGAGGGCACCATCTCTATGCCGTGAGCTCCGACGACTTAATTTAATTCTCTCCGGTTTCATTCAGCCTTACCGCGTGCGTCTCGGCCGTGCAACGCTGTTAGATTTGGAACCCTGTTTGCTGTAACTCATTATATGCACCAAGTTGGAGGGAGTATTGATTTCCACACAGCGCCTGTCACTGAACGGAGAGCCTAGCTTGAGACGGCGTGTAGTTTGTTAATTGAACTTTACCAGCTGCATGATTAAACACATGTCTCCGGCGCTGGCGACTCGTGAGGTCTTTACAGCTGGTGGACAGATCTTCACCACTGGAGAAACTTTTCTCTTTTGCAGCGTTATTTATCTTTTAATCAACGAGGACCCAGGTCCCCTCATCACAGTGTGCAGATGTGTTTCTGGGAGTGTGTAATGAAGGCAGTGCTCGCAAGAGCTGCTGTCATCATCCTCTTGCTAGTCGGGATATGCATGTTTGCCCACACACTGAGCTCTTTTCTCTCTCAAGTTTAAAGTTGGGCACCTGGCTGCCTTTCTCTAGAGATTAAAAGTGCTTATTAAAGACATCTCTTTTTTTTTTCTGGTTGTCATAAATCATTTGGTATTGTAATGTCATTAAACTCAATGCATATTTGATAAAAAAAACATTGATTGGGGATGAATTAGAGATTGAAAGTGTTTTCTTTCTTGCTGTTTTTTTTTTTTTTTTTTTTTTTTTTTTTATCCTCTCTGATTCTATTCCAAATGATGAACTTCTGGAGAGATTTAAATGGACATGCTTCAAAGAACTAAAGAGGTGTGTTTCCTAATTTTTAAAGTACTCCATTCTGTGAAATACGTTTTAAGTCATGATTATCGAGGTCAGTTCACCACTTCCCAATACTACTACTGTGTAGCTGTTGATATAGAAAGCTTAAACGCAAACCTAGGAGGACATTATAGTTGGAAATTTGATATGCCATGCATACCTTGGAGTTCTGTATGTGTCTCAGGCATGCATTTACCACTTTCCCATTGCAGCCATCTCCTTTCTGTTTGCAGTCAAAGTGTAAAACTGCTCCGTGGTGAACGTCTTTAGAGCTGGGACTTTATCTATAAAATCCGCTTCCACTTGAGGCTCTGAAAATGACACCAGGGTGGGAAGCAGAGTGCTGTGACTGTCCAGTTCCTGGGCTGCGTAGCTGTTATTGTTGGCATCACGGTGCAGGCAAGCTCTCTGTAGAGCTCAAACCAGACAAAACCAGTCTGCCTTGGAAGCTCAGCTTTCTCATCTATAAAATGGGGATAATGATACGTGTCCTGACCTTTCCACATAGTTTTTATGAGGCTCAGGTGAAGTCATTTGTGTGAACCACAGTGCTGTCAACTGTTAAGCATGGTGCAGCTATCTGGGGTGTAATCATCATAAATTAAGGTTAGCTGGAGTGCCAGTTTCAGCTTTTATGGCTTTTAAACTCTTAGAACTCTCTTCTCAGTGAGTATAGGGTATTCTGCCAGGGGAGTGTGTGTATGGAGTGTGTATGTGAGTGTGGGTGTGTATGTATGAGTGTGTATGTGGGTATATGTGTGTGTGAGTTCTTTCACTAGTCATCCACTTTCATCATAAATGTCCTAGATTGATTCAGACCATGAGGTTACGACAGTATCAGAAATTATCTTTTGATTGCTTTTTAGCAGAGCTATGAAAATCTCTCACATATTAAACCTATGGAAGAGTCACTGTCAATACTCTCAGGATCCTAACTTTAGGAAAGATACCTGTAACATCTTTCTATTTTAAATAGTATGTTGAGCCCCTGGCTAAGCTGCTTCCATGCAGAGAGTCACATGTAACTTTGGGTGCAGTCTTATCAGTGACCTAGAGAGGGACCGTTGTGTCTGCTATGAGGTAAGCTTGAGAATGTTGCTTAAGATCCTGCCCTGGAGTTGGTCCTGGTGTAGCACCCTGCTTATCCCGTAGCACCTTACAGCTCATCTAAACACAGCCACTTGCCTGTGTCTGGCTTCCTGTCTCTAGTACAAAATTAATTTTCTCTTATTCCTATTATCTACGGGGAAGATACTTGGAGCCAGCATTTGTTAAGGCTTGCCATTTAGTTTTCTAGTTCTATTGGAATGGTATCTTTTGGTGTCTAAATACATTAAAATTAAAAACTGTACTCCCTAGTAATGATATGGACAATTCTTGGACTGTTTTTTCTCTCTCACTGGTTCTCTTATATCTGAATTTCCTGGCCTGTGAGATGTCATTTCGTGTCTGGCCTGCCCAGACGGCAGGTTTCGCTGCTGTTTGGTCGTTGGCATGTGTGTTGCTGACAGCTCTTCTCTTTGTATTCATGAATGTGAATCTGAAAAATAAATCAATAAATCAACCCCTCTGCTACTCTGTCCCTCTTTCACACTTCCTCCCACATCTTCCTGGTAACCTCTAAGCCCCGCATGTATATTCACCAAATCAGGAGCTTTCTGTTTTCATCAAGGATCTTTAGGTGCATGGTCTTAGAGACAAATGACCGGTCCACTACCCAAAACTAAGGCAGTTCTCTCACCTATGAGACACTCTCCTATGTCCAGCACTGATGTGTTAGCACTACTTTTGTATCCTTAAAGTTTAACGTTACGTGACAGAATTCCATATGGTTGAAGCATGTTGGCTCCCACTAATGTTTGTCAACCGCATTGGACTGCTGAGTGTGGATCTGCCCCGTTCCCATTTCCTCCTCTTGTTCTCCATGGAGAGAAGGACAAGGGTTGCTGCGAGGAGGGAATAGCAAAACAATTTACAGACAAGACGCAGTGTGTGTGTGTGTGTGTGTGTGTGTGTGTGTGTAAGCATACATGTATGAAGTCATTTACTTAATTTTCAGATGAGGGGAAAAAAACCCTCCTATTTTCTGAGTTGTTTATTAAAATCAGTCTTTGCCTTTGTCCAAACAGATTTGTTTCTTATTCTATGAATGCAAACATTTCCTCTGTGTATTCCTCTCAGACTTTCCCTTTTGATCATCTGTGTCTGGTCTGTGTTCCTTTATCAAATGGTGTTTCTCTGCCTAAAAAGGTTGTAATTGCTTTTGAACATGACTTGTTTTTTTCATCAGATTCCATTCTGTTTGTCATAGTTACTGAAAAATTGTACAAAACATATCAAGTCACCATATATCTTAGAGTGGTATTTGATTACAAAGGTAATGAATAATACATCAGTTGGACTGTTTTTTTTTTATTTCAATTGAGCCAAACTCATATCCATGAGATAAGTTTTTTAATGTCACCGAAATGTTTTTTTTTTTTTTTTTTGTGTATATTTGTTTCTGAATGAGAGACTTCACAGTACTTTCTGTAAGAGGGGGCAGAAAATTTGAGTACCAGGTTTCCTGATACTTTGAGATAAATAGCATAATTTATGTACAGCTGTGCTTTGGAAAACTTATTGGAAGTTGCTACATTTGGCTGCTTATGATGTGAAGTCTGATGGAGAAGAGACTTTGTCAACTTCAGACTCCACTCGGTACAAACATAATTGTTGGAAATATCCTCAAAGAATCACAGCTACCCATACGACATGTTCTGTGCAGTCTCCTATGAGAGGTGTGTCCACAGTCTTGAATTCTTGTGGGAATTCTTTTGATTTGTGGTTAATGTCTTGTTAAGTCTTGCTAATAAAAGGTCAGTCTTCCTAGTACAAAAACTTAACTCTTGTGATGTGTTTCCGGTTGCTGAGGTTCTGGGAACATACTGTGGCAGGGGATGTGGGGACTATATTGATCCGCCAGTTAACACGGCTGTAAAGGTTTTTTGTTTGTTTGTTTTTGGCATTCTGCTGTCTGTTGATAATCCAGAAAATTTATTAGAGGCTTATTTTGTCATTTACAATTGCTTTAGGTGCAAAGTAAGTGACCTTAAGTGAAATAATTCATGTTTCCACCTATAGGTCTGCAGAGCTCAGTGAATAAAAAAAGTGATAAACTGGGTGATGCTGGCTGAATCTTCTATAGGCATCGTTGAGGGGGTTGTTTGTTCAGGAACAAAGCCAAAGGAAAGTATTCAAGTTGAATTACAGTTTGCAGTTATTTAGTTGGGAGAGCTGAAAGCATTAAATATGTATACCTTAATGATAGCGTGAACTTCATTGCCAAAGACTCATGCTAGGCAGAAGCTAAGGCACTGGAGTCATGGCATAGAAAGCTCCTATTTATGTTCTTGGAAAGACTACTGAAAGCCTTTTAGTGTTTTTTTCTGTTTTGTAGATGGAGAAACTGAATTTGACAGTAAGTGAAATATTCGTTGTGTTTCAGTATCCCTTCCCATTGTATATTACACTTCTTAATCAGTACGTAATAAATCTCCCAGATTGGCATCTATACATTCAACTTTCCCAAAACACCCTGCTCTTGAACCAGCTGTCCAGGCTGATGCTGCAAATTTTGTCCAAGGCTGCTCCTGCCCTGGCTCTAGAAATTGTTGGGCAGTGGGCTGCTCTAGCAACTGTTTAAGTGGAGAACTGGTCACAGCTCTTTGGTATGATTTGGCAGCAAAGGCAAGAGCAGAGAAGAAGCCTTTCTGGGGCCCAAAAGTCATGGCCGATTGCTTTTTGGTCATTGTGTTCCTCTCCTGAAAGGTGTCGTAGCATCCGGTTGGCTTGTGGAGAATCGCCTTTAGCTTGACTTGGGACTTTGTGGTCATCTGTGATCAGACCCAGACCTAAACATACTGAGTTGGAATCTAAATTTCAATCAGCTGATTTGATCGACCATTTTAATTTTTGGAAACATTGCATTACAACAAACAAAACTGAGCTTAAAATGATTGCCACATGCACTTTATTGTAGAATTATAAGAGTTTTGTGCGAGGATTAAATTATGACGTAAAATAGATTGCCCTGTCTTCACAGTTCTTATAGATTAAAGGTTTATTATTTTTATCTATATGAATGTTTTGTTTGCGTGGATGTCTGAGTGCCCTGTGCGTCCTTGGTGCCTGTGGAGGTCAGAGGAGGGCATCAGATCTGCTGGAACTGAAGCTATGGATGGTTCTGAGCTGTCATGTGTGTGCCAGGAGCCGAACCCAGGTCCTTTGTAAAAACAAGTGCTCTCTACTGAGCCGTGTGTCTAGCCCCAAATTTATAATTATTATTTATATTTACTTGATAATAATTTACCATCCTAGATACACCAGAACAATTAGGATTGTATAGGTTTTCTTTCTTCTTAATGAACACTCAGGTTTGAAAGCAATTTTTTTTCACAAGAAGACTAATATAATAGTTTTAGTTAAATGATGTTGTTTAAAATAATATTTATAGCTACATCTACTGTCAAAGGGACCTAAAATGCTATGTGTAAACTATTTTTCCCTGACTTAATGTTGGTACCAAAAATAGTATTTCCTCTGAGTTTAGTGCTGTTAGTCTCTTGCTTTATTATTTTCTTTTTCTTCCATGTTATCTGTTCTAACAAGCATATTTGTAGGTCAGTCAGATTTAATGAATGGGAATTAGTAGGTAGAATACATTAAATTTCACTAGGATTCTTTTTCCTATCTTTTCTGCTCATATTTAAGAACAGCGATTCTTGTCAGTTTTCTCAAGAGAAAAATTATGATGTAATAGACAGTGTACACTATTCATGTCAAAACACAATTTTCCTTGCATTTTATAGCTTGCTTTAGCATTCTTTTAGAAAATGAATTTCCCCAGAAGACCTAATTGCCTTTTTATTAATGAGTCTGTAAGTGTTTTCTGCTCTCCATTTACTATTCTAAATGTGTCTACTTTTGCTAGCTGTTGAAACAGTGAAGTCTCTGATTAAATCACAACTGCTATATTTGTTTTTGCTCTTCACTAGTGATTTGGAAAAATACTGGTGTAATGACATGGTTATAGCAGCGAGTAATGAAAGGCCAGAAGTATAAATTAATGGTAAGCCCTGATCAGCGATCAGCGGTGATACTGTGATCTTAGCTCTGGAGTTTGGAGACAGTGGATAGGAAGACTCTCTGTGCTTTTGGTTCTGTAAATAAAAATCAACTTAGCCTACAGTTTTCTAAACAGTGAGGAACAGAATGTTGCGATTGATAAATTCCATATCTGTGTAATACTTTGGGGCTTAAAAGGGGGATCAACTTAGAGACAAATCACAGACAGACATGGGAAACCTCAGTTTTTCACACACCTTCAAGGACTTTGGAGTTTGAATGTTCTCATCATTTGTTTGTTTGTTTTCTAATTTTATTCAAAATTTACTAGGTCTACCTTTTTTTTTGTCAGCCATAGTTAGGCACAGTTATTCTCTTACCTACTGGAAAAGAAAAGATTTTCTCAAAGCAATTACAGAAACAGTAGGACCTGCCATTTGCTGAGGGTCTATGACCTCGTAACAGGTAGGATCAATGTGTTACGTATTTTAAAATCTCCTCAACACACAGGCTTAGAGTGGGAAGTCACTTGTCTTAGGTGATCTTGTGGAAAACTGGTTGAATAAATAAATTCGTTTATTATTGAGTGAGTTTATTATTGAGTGAATGTCAATGATTAGACATCTTAGTTGCATATTAGCAGAAAATGCAACAAAGTGGAGAGGTAGCTACAGTGTTACTTGTAATAGAATTAAATTAGGTTTGAACAATCAAAAGAAGGAATGGAGAATCCTGTGTGTGTGTGCGTGTGTGCATGTGTGTGTGTGTGTGTCTGTGTGTCTCTCTGTGTGTGTCTGTCTCAACTGTCTGTATGTGTAGGCATGTGTATGTGTCTGTCTCTCTGTGTGTGTCTGTCTCTTTGTGTGTGTGTGTGTGTGTGTATGTGTAGGAAGCAAGGAGAGAGTTGGAGGTTGGGAATAATACGGGAAGACACTGGGGTGGGGTGCAACCCAGGGAACAGGGTCGGGGTGGTGGTTGTGGAAATCAGGCTTAGCTGGTGAGGGTGGTGTGGAGGACAAGGAGAGGAAATAGGCAGTTTGTATCCTGATAGGTTTCTGCGCAATGCATAACAGATGTTTGTAGTTACGGAAGTTTTATTCTTTTATTTTCCCTTAAACCCCCCTTCTAAGTAGGAATGTATTATTCTAAGTAGGAATTGTTTTATTCTCTGTACTAAATAAATTCAACATTAAACTAATGATTGATACATCTGATACAGTTTCTTCAGAGCGATCTCCCCTGGAATTGCTTAAGCTCTGATTTAGCCGGTTGAGCTGGGTGAGCTGCTGCTATATGCTTTTAATCGCAGCAGAGGCAGGGCGGTCTCTGTGAGAGCCGGGCCAGCTTGGTATACACAGTGAGTTCTAGCCAGTCAGGGCTACATAGTGAGACCTTGGCTCACAAAAGGAACATAACCCAAACTGATTTAGTATTTGAGTCACATTTGTTACAACACACACATCGTTTTGCTTGTATAGGTAAGAGATCTATAATGATTTATGTTTGTATCTATAATTTTTAAAATATAAGACTTTTTTTTTTAACCATTTGGCTTCGATTATAATTATCTAGTAATCCAAAACGACAACAACATGTATGAATGAAAGAGACTGTGAGAAAGCCACTTGCTTTTCAGGTATCCTGTTAGGATTTGTTTATGCGTGTATGCCTATGTATAATAAAATTAACAGAGTACAGAAGTGTGAGGTAAGCTATGGTACATGGTTATAATTGAGACAATGAAATAAAACCTGCTAACTCCTGACACTTTGGGAACTAATGTTGAAAACTGTGAAGTGCAGGTGAATTTGCATTAATTTGATATACTCATTTCTGCTACCTAACTGTGATGCATAGCTGTAGAATATGGACATTAGGGAGAGATGCTATCAGAAACACCTGAGGTATTGGGTAATGAATAAAACAAAGAGAAGTAGCAGCTGCATTCCCAGTTGTATTCCAGTGCAGAAGTTCTTAATCTGTGGTTCAAAACCCCTTTGGGGGTTGCATACCAGATTTGCTAACAGAAGCAAAATTGCCAAGCCAGGCAAGTACAGGCCTGTAATCCCAGCCCTCAGAGAGGTAGAGAGGCATGCCAATCTCTGTGAGTTCTAGGCCAGCCTGGTCTGGTGTACAAAGTGAGTCCACGACAACCAGGGCTTGTTACACAGAGAAACCCTGTGTCAAAAAACCAAAAAGAAAGAATAAAAAAAGCAAAATTACAGTTACGAATTAGCAACAAAGATAATTTTGTGGTTGGAGTCGCTATTACAGAGTTGAAGCATTACGAACGCTGAGAACTAGTGTTCTAGTGAAAGAGTTACCCCGTATCTTAGTTTCATTTCCGGTTGTGATAAAACACACTGACAAACCCGCTTGAGGTAGATAGGTGTATGTGGCTCACACTTCGGGGTACAAACCACCGTTGCTGGGGAGGTCCAGGTATTGGGAACCCAGAGCAGAGAGCCGCATGACGTTCCTAGTCATAAGCAGCGAATTAATACACATGTGCTCAGCGCTCCTTTCTCCACTCTCATGCAACCGAGCATCCCTTGTCCAGGGAACGGTGCCAACCACAGTGGTCAGGTCTTCCTTTCTAGGTTACTGTAAGCAAGATAGTCCCACAGACAAGCTTACAGGCCAGCCTGATCCCAGCAATCCCTCATTGGGATTCTTCAAAACTTTTCCTTTTGGTATTTGGTTTTATTTTGGGGGGTTGCCTGCATGGATGTCTGTGTACCCACAGGCATGAAGTGCCCATAGGGGCCTTTTGGAACTGAATGGCTGCGAGCCGCTGTGAGGGTAGTGGGAATTCATCTTGCTTCATCTGGAGGAGCCTCTGATGCTCTTCCCCACTGAGCTATCCTTCTCTGAGATTCCTTTTAGGTGATTTTAGGTTGTGTTGACAATTGAAACTAACCATCATTCCCTCCCTCTTAGATAAGGGTTGGTGCTAGTGTTTTAAGCTTTGGGTTGATGGAAGACCATGCCTATGCCAACGTAGGCAAAGGTACTTCCATCACCCATAATGGGTGCATTGGCCTGGGCACCCGGCCTAGCATTTATAAATAAAGACAGCAATCAAATGGAATGTGTATTGACTTCACCCTGTGTCTCCCTGCCACCGGGGCTTGTGTACAAAGTGAGTCTGTTAGTTGGGATAGAGAAGTCCTTCAATGATCACGATTTCTCTTGCATATTCTTACCTCGATTTTGTTTCTCTCTTTATGCCAGCAGGAGTTGTATTAACTGAGTCTGAATGGATAAAACTTGTCACAATTTACTGTAATGATTTGGCTCGAGTGGTAGCAGATTGCTCACGTTTTCTACTTTACCTAAATTCATATTTAGATACTTAGAAACAAATGTATGTGGAGAAGGGTTGGCAGAGACCTCAGTCACAAAAGGCATCGGCTATTGGGCCTGCAGTAGGGGGGAAAACTGTAACTTTCTCAACTTCAGTCATAATTCCTTTCTCCTTAGTCTTTTATTTTCGTACAGTACTGTGGGCATATTCCAATGAAGAATGATTTTAATGTCTTCCCTCGTTACTCAGCCAGACACCTTTAAAGATGAGATGAGTAATGTGTGTGAAAATTCTCCTATAATTGTAAACTCACATAAAATGCAAATTCTGTTAGGGATGTAAACTTCGGTGATAAATAAATTATTGTTGGAGGCCTAGGAAGTGTGTATGCCGACGAATGGAAATGAGAACCATAGCTGCTTCATATATATTCATGTCTGAGTTATACAGTGCCCATGTAAATGCCGGGACAAGTGCTATGATAAATAAGAGTTTATACGGTTCTTGTGAACACTGGATAATTCCACCGCCATCTCTCACCCAGGGTAGCTCCCCCATTTCATTTTTGCAGATCCATATAAACGCTACCGAATCCCATTTATATGTTTTCTAGCTGTGCCAATAAACACTGTATAATATAGGCCTGTTGAACATGGATGAGCATATGTTCTAATGACTGTGATCCTGAATAACGTGCTGCATGTATAGTTTCGGAATAGGTATGAAGAGATGGAAAATACTCTTTCTGCTGCTGAGGCTGTAGCTGCCTAGCATTCACAAAGCCTTGAGTTTGGCCCCCAGCACCCCATAAAACTGGGTGTGGTGGTGCATGATTAAGTCCCAGCACTAGGGAGGTTTGCAGTTTGGGATTAGGAGTTTAAGGTTGTCTTTGAACACATAGCAAGCTTGAGGCCAGCCTGGAGTACATGAAAACCATGTATCAAAAACCAACCAAACAAACAAAAAAATCAACAAAACAACAGAAGCAAAAAAAGTCAAACAAACAAAACAACAACAACAACAACAACAACAACAACAAAAACAACTGAAAAACCCAGGCTTTTCTATACAAGCTGGCTTTTCTACTTTTTTTTTTTGGATGATGCTTTTACTAATTCTATTCCTCATATTTTTACCACTTGCTGTGTGTCAGCGCTAGGCCAGGACACGAGCAAGTATGCTGGTAGGCAAGGGCCTGGTGCTGGAGCTTGGGGAGCAGATGTTTGACCCAGGAGTGCCCATCTTTGCAGGTCTTCATACCTAACGAGTCTCAGTGCAGCCTGAAGCGGTTTTGTAACCGATCATACCTGCATGATTTGGCAAGTGTTGAAGCTAAGACTGTCACAATTTGCTGACCTGCTTCAGAACTTGCCTAGGATAATTCCAGGCCCTTAGAGGCTCCTGCCCTTGAGACTACCCTCACCCCTCTAAAGAGCAAAAGATTGCAGAAGGAGAATTGGGGGAAAAGGCCATCCTGATAGTAAAATTGCACTGAGTGGAATTTCCCCAAAGTTGAGTAACAAAGTTCTTGGAGGAGAGAACCCCCCGCTCTCTGCCCCCCCTTTTTCCCTAGAGGCTGGCGGGCAGACTGTCCTGCTGGAGGCAGGAGCAGGAAAGGTCTGCAGCACAGGCTCCCCAGCAGTGTACATCATCACACATGTACATCTTGAACACTCGCGGCTCGAGCTCCAGCTTGTTGGCTGGATTCGTATCTTTGTGACCTGTGGCTTTTGATCCCTGGACTTCCAGGGGCGCCCCGCAGGCTTTCTCTGCTGTGCCCTCCGTTCCTGGCAACCAGGAATGATGGCAGGCCGAGGGCGTCCAACCCCTGACTCCCCAGCGAGCACCTGTATCCCAGAAACAGAACACATTCACCCTGGTACTTTGGCAGTCTATTATAAGGGGGCATTGCTATTCATACCTGAACAATTATTGCTTATAATGGGAAACGGAGATCCTGGAATTTCTTCCTTCTGTGATACCTGTGTGATCTGCTATTTGTGTACTTAGGAGAGAAGCTGCTTTAGAGATGGATAAATGGTTTCTAAGCAAAACCCAAGCCTCCAGATTCCATAGACACATGCATTAAAAATAGAAGCACAGAAAACTAATCCTTTTTAACTGAGTCACTAATATTCTGTGTCCGTTTAGGTAAGACAGACTAACAGCCTGGTCTCAGTCATCGTGGGTGGTAATGTGGAGGCTCTGGGCTGGTCTGCCTACGTTCAAAGATGGGCTGTGACATTTTCTTGATCTCGCTTTCAATCACTTGCCTTTAGTTTGCTCATTTGCCTAATGGGGAATTGAGGGTATCTGTTCCAGATATGTGTTTCGAGGAACATTGGGCTTAAGTACTTAAAAGAGTATCTGGCCTGTTAATAACATCTATTCAACATTAACTGTTTCTGTTGTCTTTATTACCGCTGGACTCACTCAACTCATGTTTGCTGAGCAGCGAATCCCTTGTTGTTCTCATTCAAAAGCTCTAGCTGCAGTTTTTTTTTTTTTCTTATTCTTTTTAAATTCTTAAATAAACCCAGCAGAGTAGATAATAGGGTAACCTGAACTAAACCAATGGCAGTGTGCTGAGAGAGAGCACAGGCAGCAGTGGAAAGAGACTAACTCGATGTTTGTGAAAACAGACAAACTTGCACCGGTTACCGAGACTGAGGATCTTTAAATATTAACAAAAAGCTGATTATGGATATATGTGTGTGTGCTTCTTTGTGGCACACGTGCGTGGGCTGGCGCCTGTGGAGGTCAGAAGGGTGTGTTGGATCCCTCCGGAGCTGGAATTGTAAGAGGTTGTGGGTCCCCTGGAAAAGCACAGGGACTCTTCACTGCTGAATCAGAGTCAGGGTGAATGACCCGGAAAGTAAACAAATAAACACACTTAAAAGAAGCAATCCAAAATGGAACAATAAAAGCAATGGTGAGCGAGCCAGAGGGAATGCCAAGAGAAATATTAGTTTTTAGGGTACTTTCTAAGACCTTGGAAGATGCTTTTACAGTCTCTTAAGCAGGCCGGACGCTGTGGGAAGTTTGAGATGTTCAGAAACTGACTCAAGCCTGGAAACATAATCTCACTTAAAATATGGCAACCAGCTAGTGGGAGACGCTTGCAGTGTTTGGGGATGGCTGCAGCAATCACTGGCTGTCCCAGTGAAAACTGTGCCTTGCCTAGGCTTGTCACACCAACTCAGAAATGAGGGGACTGAAAACACCTATAAAAAAATGAGCCACACACCGGTAAGCTTTGGTCAACTTACAGAGTGAACAAGGCACAGGGCCGTTTCTTCTCTTTGCACTTGGAATGTGTGCTAAACAAAGGCACATTTAGCATATCCGCCTGCCTGTGACTTCTTACATTTATGATTTTACTTTTGAAGGTTGTGTAGAGATTTGCTTGCTTATTACACAAAATAATGAGGTAGTTTCAAAACTGTTTAAACTCCAAAGCCTTTTTTTTTTTTTTTTTTTTTTTTTTAGGTCACTGCCTGCTGGATAAAGCTGTTTCTAGTGCCAGTATAGGGTGGTTTGTTCTGATAAAATTCCTGACTATTGTTAGCTCCTGTGCAGAGGGAACCCTCCGGGAACATCTCCTTGGATTTAAGCTCACCTCAGGTTCAGGTTTCTGGCTGTCAGTCTTACCTTCTCTCAGTATCATTTCCAGCTGAAACCTGCTTCGCTTTGCCTGTGTGGTGCTTGTGAAAACATTTGTTCATTCCCTACCTAAAAGTCTTGTAAACTTTTTTTTCTATATAGGAGAAGTACTTTGCACCACAGCCTTGAGGCCTACTGACGTCATGCTCTTTTTTTGTTTTGTTTTTTTGAGACAGGGTTTCTCTGTGTAGCCCTCGCTGTCCTGGAACTTGTTCTGTAGACCATGCTGTCCTCAAACTCAGAGATCCACCTGCCTCTCCCTCCTAAGTACTGAGTGTACCACCGTGCCCAGCAAGCGATCATGCCCTTATGGACTTAACCATATCAGGGTTACTTTGTGTCTTGACTGGTCAGCCCTAGTAATTATAGATGTGCCTTCATCAGTCCCTGCAGTTAAAAGTTGGTTTGTTTATTTTTATCTTTTAAGTTCTTCAAAGTTTCTTTGCTTGTTGTCTTTCTGGCATACTATTTGATCATCTTCACAGATGAAAAAAAAAAGATCATTAAGGAAAATGAAACACACACACAACAACAACAACAGCAAAAAACAACCTACACGCTGTGGCACACCTAGTTCTGAGTTGTTTTTTTTTTTTTAAAGAAAATGGCCTCAAAGTTACAAGTCAGTGATTATTGAGAAAGCAGACTGCACAGTGTAACTGACAGTTCTACCTAAAGGATGCTAACTCTCAAAGTGTCTGTGATGGCATAGTGACGTGTGGAATGACTGAGAGAGCTTTAACCTTCCTGGTTCAGGCTCTTGGGGGAAACCCACAGCTAATAAAAGGTTATAGATGAGATTAGCTTGTTTGCTATTGGGTGCTTCAGGGTGGCGCGTGTTCTTACCTCCCCAGTCTTATCAGGAATGCAGACACAGTTGAAGCTGTCAGTGCTGTGGGTCACTCCTTAAGGTAGCAGGTAGAGGTAGGAGAGCAGTCCATTGCTTTGGCGCAAGTACACTCTGCTCATCGCAGTTACCAGTGTCAGCAGGTTCTTCACAGTTTGGAGGCTAAGCCAGGGACAAGTGTTTTGTCCACTCATCTCACTCATTCATAGTTACACCACAGACTTCTGTAGTTGCCATCACTCTATAGAATGGGGTATGATTTTGTAAAGAGTGGCCTAGGTTTTTTTCAGTGAAGTTAAGGAAAGGATGGGTTTGGGACAGCCTGATATGCCAATATCTAGTTCCCTTTTAACCTTGAAAGCTAGGTTTCCTTTAAGGTAGAGACTCTTGTCAACTCATTTGTTGTTGGGAGTAATAGCTACACCAAACTTATTATTATTATTATTATTATTATTATTATTATTGGAACAATGACACAGAGGTTATATCTTCCCTGCGCAATATGACAATAGACTTGAACTTCCGACTTCATGTCAAACATAATATCCTCTTTAGCTTGTTAAAACAAGCTCTAGGTTATTAACAGTTCCTTGTTTTGGACACCTTGTTGGGGCAGGTGTCATCGATTTGTGTGTGGTTATGATTGATTGTGAAACCTGTTAGAACTGAAGAGAAGAGGCTGGGGAGCGGGTGGCTTCTCAACTCAGCAAAATGTGCAAGGCAGAGCTTGTTCCATTTCACGTCAGCCTGGTTAATGTCATATATCGAACACTCGCCCGTGCGTGTGAGGCAGTGTGTGTAGCACAGAGGGAAAAAGGTGAGAAAAACTGGCCAGATGTGCATTGAAGGTGATTGTGGACCGCCGGAGGACGTCTTGTTGGCCCAGGCCTTTTGGATCATCCGTGTGGGACTTTATTTAGTCCTCCGCTTGACTCTTTTCACATAGAACGATGCGATTGTCTATGTTCATACGTGTTTTATGTTCTCCTTCAGGACTAGTGATTCAAAACCAGCTACCACCACTTAAAAGGACAAGATTTAAAAAAAAAAAAAAATTGCCTATGTGAATATTTTGCGCTGAGCACCATTTTTAAAAACAGAATATTTCACAGCAGCAGACAGTTTAAGAAAACAAACCTTTCTGTGGTGGTTCTCAGCCTGTGGGTTGTGATCCCTTTGGGGGTCAAACGGCCCTTTGGGGGGTCACCTAATACCATTGGAACACAGATATTCACACTACGATTCATAACAGCAAAATTACGGTTATGAAATAGCAATGAAAATAATTTTATGCTTGTGGGTCCCCACAGCATGAGGAACTGTATTAAAGGGTCACAGCCTTAGGAATGTCGAGAACCACTGCTTTAAGAGCTGGCGAGTTGGCTGCGTGGTAAAAGAGGTGGTGCACATCCTGATGACTTGAGTTCTGTCTTCTGAAGCGTGAAGCGTGTGGAGGTTGGGGAGAACTGCCTCCAGCAAGTTGTCCTCTGTCCTACACACACACACACACACACGCGCACCAAACAAACAAACCAACAAACAACTATAGAAACATAAAAACAAAAACAAGCCTAAAAAATTATAGCCTAAAATTACCATACTGAACTTTTTGTGTGGTCAACAAAATTATCCTATGTTCAGGTTATCGGGAAATTTTTTTAAGAATGAACATCCAGATTGGCTGCAGATTGTTGTGTTACTTGGGCTTTTTACAGGCTATAATCTGAAAGTGTTGGCAGCTATAAAGTCTGTGTTTTAAAGTGAAGTGTAAAAGCCTAGGTTCCCACATTTAAAAAAAACCATATTACATGTCTGGGTGTTTTGCCTGTTGGGTGGGTGTGCTTGGTTTTGTCGGAGGCCAGAAAAGGGCATTGCATCTGGTACTGGAGTTACAGATGGTTGTGGCCAATGTAGGTGCTAACAGTCATATTTTGGTTCTCAGAAAGAGCAGCCAATGCTCTTAACTGCTGAACCATCTCTCTAGCTGAAACGTCCTCATCTCCAGGCTGTATTTGAGCTTTTAATTTGGTGATCTTCTGTTATTATTTTCCACAGACCTTTTTTTCCCTTCTCTTTTTTCCCATCTCCTTATGTAGCCCGTACTATTTTAGAACTTGCTATCCTCCTGCCTCAGACCCCTAGGTACAGGGATTACAGGCATACTATACCTTGCCTGAATCAGCCATGTCAAAATTGTGTTTTTATTAAAAGTTATGTGATTGTTTGAATTTTAAAACATTATCATAACACACAATCTTGTGATTGTTTTCGGTAGGGTAATATTTCTTGTCCTTCCAAGACATCCTGTTGAATTAATGCCACAGTCATTGAAAACATGGTTCTCATGTGTTTGTTGTGCCCTGCCTAACACTTTTTAGGTTACTGTATATTAGTAAGTATTTCTTAAGCTGATTATAGTGGCTCACGCCTTTAATCTCAGCACTTGAGAGGCAGAGGCAGGTAAATCTCTGTGAGTTTGAAGTCAGACTAGTTTACACAGTAGGTTCCAGGACAACAGAAGTATATGTTAAGACCCTGTCTTAAAACAACAACAACAAACCAAAAACCAGAATAAAACAAAACAATTTCTGACATGCCTTAACCTTGTGTATGTTATAAATGTATACATTTTTTTTTTCTTCCCTTGGGATGGTGTTCTGTATGTGTTGAGTTAGTAGTACAGACAGTTTTGATTCATGGTGGCTGCTTTCTAAAAGTTTTTTGACTTTATAATGGTGTGAAATGGGCCCAAACTTGGTAGAAACCAAGCTTTGAGTTTTGATCTTTGACTGAGCTAGGGTCTTTGGCACCATACTCCCACAGTGTTGGGAGGCTGTAACCTGCAGCTCCATGAAGCTTTTGGAGTTTGAGGAGCACAGGGCATGCATTGCTATGCTGAGATTGTTTACAGTTTAGGTGTGTCACCTGCATTTTTGCCTTATGATATTTTCCATTTACAGTGGGCTTTTTGAACTGTAATCTCAACATTGTGGTGAAGAACTTCTCTGTATTAACTAAGTGATGTTTGCAAGTGATTGATTTTCTTTTTTTGGACAGACTGAACTTTTCTGTGCATGATTTCCCTAGGTTTTATATAGTCTTTCTGCTAGGAATTTGGAAAAACAAAACAAAACAATTACTTGCCTTCCTTTCTGTATAATGTCTAGATCTGGGAACATTCTAATTTGTCTGATTGAATGTGCTTTTTGGTCTTTGAACCTTCATATGCTGGTTTTATGTGATTCTCGGGATCAGTCTCATGTCTTCCTTCATGCTAGGCGAGCTGTACCAACTGAGCTGGAGCCCCAGGTCAAAGTTCTACAGCTTTGAACTTGATTTCATAATAAAAAAAAATCTGTCTTTTTAACTCTTCTCAGTCCTTCTAGGTCTTCGAGGAAACAAAGTAGAAGTGACTAATATTACTCAAAATTAATGTAAGTGATGCAGTAAATTGCCTGGGACCTTTGGTCTTTGCACTTACACACTCTCAGGGATTTATTGTTAAAAATCAGTTTCTGCTGTATAGCCGGAGATCAATCAGCCTTACATTCAATCTTTCATCTTAACTGCTTAACACTGTAGCAGTTAATTGATACCTGGGAGGGTGGCTGAATTAGCTAAGTGTAATTGCAGGTGCTCTTCTGATAGACAGATTGTTATTGGTTAGGCTGTCAAGCTACTCTCAGGGGCCAGAGCATTAAACGGGACCCCCTCCTTCTCAGTTAATCTCATGATTACATTAACCAGGGTGACCCATTTTTGAGCAGATGATTTTGACAGACAACTTCTTAATCTGTGTGATTTTGAATCTCAAGACTCAGTTAACTCAGTAGGGCCTGATAAAAACCTGTAATTTATTTCTCACTGTTTAGTTACTCATTGACTGGGCACCATGACATGACAGTATCAGGCATGGCATCCAGATATAACTTAAAAATTAACAAAATATTTTTATGTCTCTTCGAGCCTAGTACTTTATGGCTTTCAGCTCAAGTTATATATAAAGTATTCTTTGTGTCAGTGCTAGACTCTATTCAGTAGGGAAAGTTCTAGAAAAGAATATCACAAAAATAGTAAAATTAACTTAACCGTGCCCCTTCTAGAGGCCAAGTATTGCTTGGTGAAACTTTAATTGAGTGGAACGTTCGGTTTTATATGTCCATGTACTAGGCAGCAGCGTGAAATAAAGAGTTAACTCTGGCTATGACCTAATGTGGGAAAGCCATGGCACTCTTCCATTCAATGCTTACTACGGTGCCAGGAGATAACTAGTCTTAGGAATCACAGTCTATACACTCTGCCATGTTGTGGCATATCAGTGGGCCATGAAGAACTCAAGTTTTTGCTCAATTAAGCAATGAATTTTGGGGTTTGGGCATACTTTAAATAATACTTATTATAACTTTCTCAAATAAAACTAGATAGTCAGTATTTGAAGACCCTAAGATCTTCCATTTGTGAATCCATGAACAGAATGCTTAGGCTCAAATCATATTACTTATGCAGAATATGCACCTGAGAAGACTCATAGACATGTAAGGTGTTCTCATTGCAAAATCTTGCTTCTTGGCTCTTCAAATACTAATTAGCTATCAGCTTTAACTAGGGAAGGTGGCTTAAGTGTCTTCAGCTATTTCCAATTCTAAAGATTTACAAATCAATGCTTCCTTAGTGGGAATAACTCCAGTAGAGCATTTCATGTAGGTTTTTATTTTTTGTTTGTGACAGGATATAGGGAATAAGGAAGCTTTTCTTTTTATTTATATTTACCTTTTGTGTTTTGGATCTACACTTGATAAAACAACAGCAGGCAGATGTACTTTGGTTGTACGAGAATGAGCTCCTTATTCACATTTGTTTTCAAATAAACCTGTACCTTAATTCTAAAACAAAACACTATAAGTAAAATAAAAATTTTACTGAGAAAAATACCTTAAATGTCCACAGTGACACACAATGGGACATCAAACATTTCTGACACATAAAAATATATCTAAGACACGAGGGAAAAAAAAATCCCAACCACAAAGGGACAAGAAACACGCAGAAAACTCATAGCAAGGTTGCTGCTGTCTGTGGTCTGTCTTCTGTCTGTTCTGTATTCTGCTGTTCAGGGTTGTAAACCTACCATCACTTTTTAAAATAATAAAATATTTCAGAAATTAAAACAAAGAAAACCTACCTATTTCTATCTAGGCTTCTTGCTAAACATTTTGGTAGTATGTCCATTTTTGTTTTTATCCTGTGTCCGGACTCGAGGATATGGTAATTATATTTGCATTTGGAAAAGCAGTATGGCATCCCTTTGTAATTCAGAATGCATCTGGAAGGCAGAGAGTTCTGGACATTATCAGAGTGAGCCATTTCTCAGCATTTATCTGACAGAGCAGTACTGAGGCCTGTGTGCTCCAGCAGCCCCTTAGCCTGCTCTTGCTAAAAGTGCAGGAGGGTGTTGGGATACAAATGAGGCTGAGGAAGGGCTTCGGGCCAAGTGTTGTTTATTGAACCAAGCGTATGTTTCTTCCGTGGGTTGAGGGGACTGGTTAGTGTAAGTGGGCAGTAAAAGCCAGCCTAGTTCCACCACCTGAAGTTTCTCTTTAAAAATCTCCTTATATGCAAATTCCCAGAATCTTCGGGTTGGGAAGGTCACCTGTTTGAAGCTACAAACTGGTTGTAGTTTTAAAGCTAGGATGCTTGGAGTGGACGCTTGCCTTGGGTTTGTCCTTTTAACATGTTGATGAGAGCAGTGTGTTAAACACATAGGGTGATTACAGTTTCAGGGAATTTATTGAATTCCCACAGTAATGAACCATTTTACATTTTTTAAAACTATAGATAGAAATAGTATACTGATCACAGAGCATTCATACATGTTCATGAGGAATATTCTGTAGGGGACATCCATTAACAAACATGCTTTATAATATGAAGCCTACTGGAAAAAATGTTTCAAAATATAAAAAACCATATTCATTTACATTGTTCTGCAATTCAGATTTTTACCTCAATTCCCAGCCACCCAACTCTCCAGCAGAAGAGAGTTTGTGGAGCTATTTCCCATGATAAGGGGGGAACAAAACAGAAACTCCAACGTTTGAGTTTGTAGTTTTGATAAGCCACGTAAACTCAGATCTGAATGAAGAGAACAGGCCTTGCATTGTATGGATGTAATAATATTAAGAGAAAAAAGGTAAGAGTGATAGAATAAAAATAGAGGGTCATAAAAATGACTTCAGTCTAAACAGGAAAGCCCAAGATTCTTAAATCTATGACTGTCATTTTGATGTTTGTTTGATTGAAATATGAATTTTGTGTTTATTCATTTCAGACCAAGATACAAGTATGTATTTAGCATGATTTATTTTCAGTTTCATTTATGTAGAATTTTTTTCACTGCAGATAGCCAGTTATTATTAACTTAAATATACTTAAAAAATGATGGTATACTTTCATGTTATATATTCCCTAAACTTTCTGCTATGATGTAACTATTAAGTAGTGTTTTGCTATGGCATGTATGTACATTAAAAACAAACAAACAATAAGAAAAAAAACCCCTCCAAACTCTGAAGTTAAACCCTAACTACCTATGGAATAGAATCTGGGCATCTCTAATTCTTAACAATGGGTGTGGGACAATATCATAAATGATTAACCACATACCATTGTGTATGTGGGAGGGTTGTGGGTTAGAGCTACCTTGTTATCGTTTCTTAGGTGTTATCTTTCTCAGTTTATAAGTAACCTTGTGTTTGTCACTGTAGGAGTGGTAATCTTGATATCTTTTCTCATTCCTCATGAGGGGCGCAGCTGCCACCCTTATGACTTTTAACTAAATTTTTATGTGATACAGTGTCTTCAAAATGAAGACCCAGTGCTCCAAGAAAACTGCCTGTTTTTTTTGCTTAGATTTGGTGAAAAATAGAAAGTTGTATAAAAGCAGGATTGGACAATAAATGTTACTTGATGATAGTGGACTAAGGCAGCAGCGTGGCAAGACTTGTTTTTGTTCAAATTGTTCCCATGTCTGTCTTTCTGGTTTTCCTCATCTTCCCTTTATGTCCCCTACTGTGTATATGAGTATGTTCATGTGTGCCTGTGCATGTGTGTGTGTCTGTCTGTCTGTCTTTATGTGCATGCCCAGAGGCCGGTGGAGGCTGGCAGGTGGGTGTTCTGTTCACTTCCTCTTCAGCTTACTCCTCTGAGACAGGAACTCTATCTGAACCTGCAGCTAGGCCGACAGCCAACAAGTCCCACTGATCTTTATGTCTGCCTCCCACAGTTCTTGGATTACAGGTGTGTGGCCATGCAGGGCTAAGTAAGTGGGAGCAGGGGGTTCAGACCCATTTCCTCATGCTTGGGCAGCAAGCTGTTCTGACAGTGAGCCGTCTCTGCAGCCCTAAGATTCTTCCTGCTACCTCTGCGAGCCCTTCTTTTCACTGGGGGCAAGGCAGGACCCATTCTGGAAGGGTTGTGTGATCTTGTCACAGGGGCAGGGACAGCTCCACCCTGCCACACTCAGCAGCCTGAGAAGTTTCCCCAAGCATTTTGGAGACTCAGCAAACCCAGGTTTTAGGACTTCGGACCAGAAAAGCATTTTAGTCATAGCTAGAGTGAGATGGAGTTTGGATTTATTAAAGATATTTAAAATAGATTTTATGGACAAAGATTAATAGATACTCAGGGGAAGAATCAGAAATACCCCAGGTTGGGTCTGGACTTTTCAAGGGAGCATCCTAATGAAGTGTCTTAGCATGAGCCACATGTACTCTTCTGGTGGCTCTCTGGATACATCACCAAAGGTTGCGAAGCGAAGACACTACCCCCACCCCTCTTTTGAAAAATGGAAATGCCTTGGATGAGATTAGAATCTGTTAGGGTGAACACCGAAGACGCTGGAACTGCGGTTATGGGTTGCGTGTGTGGCTCCCACTGTGAGCGCATTTCTGATGTTTTCCCTTGGAAAGGAGGAAGGGTTGGAAGCAGCGGCTGTTCTGCTGAAACTTTCAACTGCCCTGGGCTTTAGACAGCAGGTGAGGTCCCTGTAATTGTTCCTGTTTTCTATCCTGCCTCAAAAGACAACTTAGACCAGAGAGTTTATGGTCAGCTGTTATACAGGCTGGTGGGAGAATCCAAAGTAGTATTTTTAGGCCATGTGGATTGTTGCTTTAGAGAGGAGTTGTGGTTTCAACTTGGTTTCAACTGTGAGGAAGGAGAATCCTGGCTGCTGTGGTTTGTTTTAGAGAGGATGGGGTGAGAGACGGAGAGCAGGGGAAGGCAGCAGAGGCCCTGGTTCTGAGGCTGCCTCTTGGGCATTTCAGCGCCCTGCTTTACGAAGCTCTGCATGGCGCTGTCCTGTGCAGAGTCATTTTCTTATGCTCTGTGGAATGTTTTACGAACCGCACAGCTAGCCTGTCTCACTGAGCCTTCGTTGGTGATTGTGGAGTCTGGCACCAGCAGGACGATGTTATCAAGGATACTTTAGTCTTCCGTGCTCATAACAAACTGCATTATAAGACAAGCAGATTGTAATTCCAAAAGCCCGATTGGAAAGCGTTTCATGCGATCACCACGGGTTCATTATTATCTTATCTGTGCTCCTCCTGATGCTTTTTATGAATCTAGAGGCAGTGTGAGTCGTCTTATGCCTTTGTTTAGGAAAGAGTACACTTTCCGGGATGATGAGAACCTGCAAGGCTGCATCTGCTGCTGGTGACAATCAAACTGCAGAAAGTTAACGTAGATTCTCTAGAACCGGCATGGAAAGATTATAAAGAGATCTTGTTTTAAATTCAAGCATCCCAAGTTGTAATTAAGTGGCTCATTTGCCTTACTATTTTATGACACAAATTGTCATTCAGAAATATGTATCAAGTGATAACTGTACACATAGCTTTTAATTTTTTTTGGGGACAGGGTCTTTCCGTAGTCCTGGCTGTTCTGTAACTCACTATGTAGAAGACCATGCTGGTCTTGGATTCAGAGACACCTCCTCTGGTCCTGGAGTGCTAGGAGTAAAGGCATAGGCCGCTGAGCCCAGCTCACACAAAGCATTTTGATACAAATCTTAGGCATACAAACAGAGTACGTGATAAACCACAGGACGCCATATCCTGCTCTCTGTTCTCTATTGCTGAATAAAAGGTTTGCAACTACCCTCTTTATTGTATAACCAACTTTTCCATCTCAAGGTTTAGGAAATTGAAGACTGCTTCCTTAGGCAAGGTCTTTCTGAGAGTGTGGAGGACAGTGCCCATACTGAGCCCTTTCACCGTGACATGCTCTAGAGAGAATGTGGACTCCTTCATTTCATTATGCAGTTCATGTTTTAAAAACATTTATTTTTATTTATGCATATGTGTCAGCATGAGCTTGCGTACATATATGTGCGTGCCTGCAGAGGCCAGAATAGGGCTTCAAATCCCCTGGAGCTGTACTGACAAGTTTTCATGCACTTCTCTATGGGTGCTGGGAAACCACTAGGCTATTTCTTCAGTTCCTCACCATGGGCTTTTTATCAGCCTTCTTCGTGGTGTAGGTAGTGAGAGCTGTTGAGCGGGTAAATGTAAGTTAGTAAACTTCTATAAAGACACAGGGAGACATTGGGAAGATGGCTCCAGTGCGCGAGGAATGGAACTCAGGTCCCTAGCGTCCACAGAAACGCCAGGGCTCAGCAGACATGGTGACCCTCTTGTACTGCCAGCTGCCTAGGAGATTGGCAGTGGGGATCCCTCTATCAAAACGGTTATGTAGATGAGCTGGTTTGGTGAGTTCAGGGTTGGGTAGAAGGCCCTGCCTTGGTGGATGCAGTGGAACATAGGTGAGGAAGACACTCATTGTTCACCATGGCCTTCACATACACCTGTATGTACACGTGCCCCCAACACGTGAGAACACGCGTACACATGCGTGTGTTCTCCCCTCCCCTAAGGAAACATAGGAAGCTAGGAGAATTTCTCTTAGGAATCACTATCTCATAGATATTGAGAGCCACATAATGACTGGGAATTCTGGGAGTTAGGAAGGCTTGGCATAAAGCTCTAAGCAAGAGCACAGCCTGGTGTGGAGATGTGCTGCTAGCGAGCAGCTGTGCGGATCTATACAGAGGCTCTTCTTACACCATAGCCCGCTGGCCCAGGCCGAGAGAAGGCTGCAGGGAGCGTTGGCCGAGTGCCTGAGAATCTCCTAAAGAGCCAAGCCAGGTAGTACTCTTTAAGTAATGGTGAGCATTAACTTCTGAAGAAAAGCTGGAGCCAAAGCACGGATCAAGGAGCCTTGAATGCTGACTTTCGAAGGCTCTCTGTCAGCAGAAGATATTGATTCACAGTGACTACAGGACAAGATATTGACCCCCTAAGAGACAACTCTCCCAGCTCCCCTGTTTCCTCTGTCTGTGGAGGGATGGGCTGAGGGTGGGGATAGTTGTATACCTGTGTGTGATATGTGCATGTATGTATCCGTGTGAGTTCTCATGTGGCGGCATGCGGGTGTGCAAGTGTATGTGAAGGCTATAGGTGGGTGGGTGTCTCTGTGATGATGAACAGCTTGGGTGTGTGGGGGGAGTGGAATGTTCGGGTGTTGGTAAGGCCAGTTAGGAGGATATCTGTTACCTTAGCTATCTAAGGTAAAACTTAGTAGTCCTCGAGGTGAGGGAGAATGGCAGCCAAATGGGCAAGTAGGGGTGACAGGGCATGGCCACCCAGTTGTGGGTGCTAAGGATGAAGGAAAAGAAGTATCCCTGAGTACCTAATAGGGCTTTGTACCTCTGTAAGGGGGGGATTCAAAAACAAATTTGCACCTTATCTTTTCCTTTCTTTCTTGCATCATCTATTTTAGGCAACACGGTTGAATATTTCTTGCCATCTTTCAAGATAACTTCCACTTATTTTGTAGTTTTGAGTATGTCGGTATAAGTGTGTGCATATGTTCAAAAACACTGTGATTGGGGGCTGGAGAGCTGGCTCAGCAGCTAAGAGCACTGACTGTTCTTCCAGTGGATATGGGTTCTATTCCCAGCACCCGCATGACAGTTCAGAACTGTTTGTAGTTCCAGGGAGTTCCAGTTCCAATGCTCTCCTACAGACGTACATGCAGGCAAAACACTAATGCACATGAAATTAAAAGTAAATATTTTTTAAAAAAAAAACCCACTGTGATTATATTTAGCCGTTTCCAGTCTAAACTGTTCCATCACTATCCTAGCTACCTTTCTACATGGGTCCTCTGTCTTTGGAGCTTAGCTTCCTCAAGTGCTAAGCTGTACTTTTTTGAAGCTCTTCGCTGTTATCTTCCCTAAGTGATATAACAACAGATATGTTTGCATACAGAAAACACTCTCACACACAGTGAATTGGTATGTAACAAAGTATGAAAAAGAAAGGAAGGAAAAAATTATCTTCTTAAAAGGTAACTTCTCTCCTTGGAAATGGGCACATTCTAGATCACTGGAAACAGAAGACTGTCTGTCTGTCTGTCTGTCTGTCTGTCTATCTATCTATCTATCTATCTATCTATCTATCTATCTATCTATGTTTTTGAGAACAGCATAGATGCTTCCAGTGTGGCTGTTTAGGAAAAGCTGGAACAGTAGGAATTCACCGGCTACTGCCCTCCACATACTTGGAAGGCAGTATGAAGTTTTAAGATGGTTTGTAAACTGTGGTGAGGTATACTTAATTCTCTTTCATGCACCTAAATCAAGTTTCAGGCTCTTTCTCAATGTTTACCGGAAAAAAAAAATCACAGGCAGATTTTAGACCACCTTTGGATTGCAAGGCTGCATGGTGCCGCTTCGATTGAAGGCTTGTAATATTTTATTTTCTTTCCCAAAGAGTCAAGATAAACCCTGTAAACATGTTCTTCTCATTTTGTTGTTTCTGTTGTACCATTGTGTTTGGCTCTAACCTTTCGCCCCTGGGAAACAAAAGTGTTTTTTAACTTCTGTGCTCCTGCTGGGTCCTGCAGCTGCCAGGCAGGACTGTCAGCGTTGTTCCTTATTTACACACAGTAACTCTGACCGACTGGAAGGCTTCCCAAGCCTTATCTGAAGCGTGGTAGATTAATTTTAAGGGATGCATTTTAATGGGAACTCTTGGTCGGAACCTACAAGACTCCAGCTTTTAAAAAAGCTTTTAAAATATAAAGTCCAATTTAATTCAATCATATTTTTCAAAATGGTTGGTGTGAGCTTCAGTGCAGTTTAGTCATATGTAAACTGAAACAACAGTCATGGTCTCGTAGTTACTTTTTGTTTATTCAATATTAAAAATTACAAATGGCGGACTCCACTCTGCAGGTGCCACTTGGGGCTGTTAAGCTTCTAGGAGCTAAGTCCTGGTTTTGAGAAACACAAGTGTTGACAAGTGTGGTACCTCTCTGAGGAAGGAGATCCTGAGAGAAGATCTGGTAGGAACTGGTTCGGCTTGGAGATTGGGAGAAACATCTCCGGAGCATCGATTGTAAATTCCACCTTTGGAGTTTTCAGGTAAGAAACAGAAGAAAAGTGCCGGACGCCAGTTTATACCTCTGTTAAAATAAAGCATTGCTTGGGAGGCAGAGGCTGTTGAATCTCTGTGAGTTCGAGGTCCACTTGGTCTACAGAGTGAGTTCCAGGACAGCCAGGGCTACATAGAGAAACCCTGTGTCATAAAACCAAAACCAACAACACACAAACTAAAACAACAAAAAACATTTGGATTTGGGGACTTTAACAACCTTTCTTACATAGTTCTGTGACTGGATACAGCCAAAGTACAGTAGTGTGGGTATGTGTTTAAGCTGGGCTGGGGACGTTTGCATTTAAAAGTTCGAAAGAATTTAGCTTCAAGTTTCACTTTGTATAGACTTTGTTAAGTAGAGTTTGCACTGGAGAAAAGAAGGCAAATGTTTGCTTTTCCTTGGTATGTTGCCTGGTACCTGGTATTTGGAACATTGTTAGGGAACAGTGAAAATACACGTTCTATTCCTCTTCACACAATTTTACCCACCTCCCTTCCAATACCGTCCTGTTCCATTTCCATCCATATGGATCTATCCCGTTCCACCTCCCCACCTCCCCATCCCACCCCATCCTCTCCCTCCCCACCCTACTCCAACTATCCCATCTCCCACCTATGCCACCTTATGGATTCAGTGTTTATTTTTTGGGGGGTCTTTGATATACCATGTTCTGAACTAGGGACATGTACAATGGTTTGGGTTGTCACAGAAGTAACCAATAGTCTCTCCCTATCAAAAAAAAAAAAACCCTTCAAGGTGCACTAGAATAGACGGAACGCGTCCAAGTATGAGAAAGGCCCCGCAGAGAGTCTGGATATGGGTGGGGATTCTTCGGAGTTTCCAAAGGCAGAAACTGAGGGACGAAGAGAAAAAAAATCAGTATTTCAGACCAGATGACACATCTTGAGAGTGGCTTATACTGAACAGAGCTAAGGGAGGAAATTAGCTCCACAGCATGTGAATGACGGTAGCTATTGTCTTCGTGCCGCGCGGCTGCCTCTCAGAGGGCCACATTACCAGTAAACGGTAAGGATGAGTCACAAAACCAAGTTTGTCTGATAAAGAAACAGGAGTTCAGCCACCACAAATGTCGGGATTTGAGTTTTCAGGTTGCCGGCTCAGGTAATCGCTTTCCTCAAACAATCACCATAAAAGCGGGTAGACTGAGTTTTGCTTCAGGATTCAGAGTCACTCCACGGTCAGCTGGCCCTGCTCTTTGGAGGCCTTTATGTCAAGGCAGGACATGGCGTAAGGGGGCTCTGTGTAAAGCTGCTCACTTACGCCATCCAAGAGGCGCTGAGAGACTGAGAAGTGGGGTCCTGGGACATGGTCTGCCCTCCAAAGGGACACTTTAAATGACCTGCTTCCTCAGGGAGGCCTCACCTCCCAAAGGTCCATGAACTCATGAGTAGAGTGATTGATTAGACTGGAGCTCTTATCATCCAGTTATCTCTCCACAGTACCAGCACCTGAGGTATAACTCTCTAACGTGGACCTTTTTAGGGGACTTTCTCATCTCCACACTGTAACACTGGCTACTAAAGATACTGTTGACAGTGTTAAGTAAGAGGATGCTTAAGACCTGACATGGTAATACATGCTTTTAATCCCAGCGCCCTGGAGGCAGAGGCAGGTGAATCTCGAGGTAGAGGCTTTCCTGGTCTGTATAGCAAGTTACAGGACAGCCAGGAGTACACAGAGAAATGCAATCTTGCCCTTCCCCGCAAGAAGATGCTTAAATATTTATAATATAATAGTATGATCAATTTAACAACGTTGTTAGGTTTAGGATATTGAGGTAACACATCTTAAGAGGCAAACTACTGATGTGGAGGAGATTGATAGAATTTGCTTACCAAGTAATTTGCTCATGGAGAACTAAAGCCATGTGAAGAATAGTCCTGCCACCAGGGTAGATTTTCTGGGCAGACAGAGTGGCCTGCGAAGGGCTTGGAACAAAATCCGTAGAACATGTTCATGTCTCCGGAGGTGGCATCCACGGCCGTGGTACTTTGTTGAGGGTAGATTATGCAGCCCATAATGGATTTTTCCCCTAAGGACTGGTGACTTTTAACTGAGAGGTCACCTTATGGCACTGACGAATTTCAAGTGGATGATGATAGGATCGCACAGAACAATTAGAAAATTATGTTAAATTCCCATTTGAGAAAGGGAAGAGTAATGAATCAGGTCTGGGCAATGCTGCATCTCCCCAAGCTGCCTTGACACTTAGGTTGATAGCACCGAGTGGCCTTGGCTTTAATCAGCTGCATTTGAGAGGACTTTTTTCTTCCCTTGCTTTTGTTGGTTTCCACCAGTCAATCTATGCCTTATCTCTCATGTTTGTAGTACAGAATCTCTGCGAAAGATGTGAAGGGTGATTGAAAAAGTCAGAGGAGGAAAATGTTAGAGGATTAATGTAAATCCAGTGTTTATTTTTCTGTTCTTATTGCTAGATAAGATATTGGTAGATATTGGTGTTCTTATGAATACTAGAGACCATCTCAGTTAATCTTATGTTCTGTCTATGATTTCCAATTTGCTGGTAAAATAATTGGGAAATTATTGGTGTGACCTAAACTGCATTCCAGCTCCAGAGTGTCAGCACAGGGGAGCCAGTCTGCATTTTGTCTGCTTCCTCATAAGCATTCTTTCTGCATTCTTTATCTTCACATAATCCAGAGACACAAAAAAGCTTTTGTGTCCCACTGGGAATGTGAGAAAAATCAAACCTACCTATTGGTTTGCTCCTGGTTGGGAACCATTACTCTCTGTATCTTAGCCACCTAGGTATTGAGTTGAGATAAATGCTATCAGCGAGGGCGCCCTACATTTTCCCTGAGATCCCACTAGCCCAGTGCACGAAACCTTAAAGAAAGACTATGCCTGTTTCCAGCTACCAGATAAAGTGATTTGTGAATACTTATTAGACATGTCAAATTTAATGGTGTTCAGCCTGATGGTTAGCCTTTAAATAGGACTTTCCATGTAGAAGACACTGTTATGTATACACATGTAAACACACATTTAAACATTGTCATAATCTTGTAGGTGTTTTACACTTGTATGGACCAGTTTGTCTCCATAAGACCCAATTGTCAGCATGTCTGTTTCTAGAGATGCTGATATTGCTTAAATGAACACTTTTTTTTAAATTATTTTTTTTTCCTTTTTTCCTGAGCTAGGGTTTCTCTGTGTAGCCTTGGCTGGGCTCTGTAGACCAGGATGGCCTCGAAGTCACAGAGATCTGCCTGCCTCTGCCTCCCCGCGTGCTGGGATCCACTGTGCCTGGCTTAAGTGAAGACTTAAGGATGGACTATGTTGTAACTACTGCCTTGTTGTAAGGGAACCCAGGAATGGAAGTGCACAGAGAGGTTAAAGAGAGCAGGAAGGAAAGAGATATCTGTTTGAAATCCAAGGTAAAGCCTCAGGAGAAACTGGCCATAGTGGCACCCTGCGTTTAGATTTCCAGGCTTTATAACTTCAAGAAAAAAAAAAAAGTAAACCTCCTAGTGAGCCCCAATGGACTCATGTATATTTTATGGCATTGAGCATTGTAGACACAGAGATTAAAAATCTCATTCCACAGTTGGGGAATGGCAGAAACAGGAATCAGGCTTGGGAGTGTGAGAACAGGAGGGAGGTTGCTGACTTCCATTCTGTCTGATAGCTGTGTGGTAGGACTCCTGGCATTTCCTTCTCCCATGCTCCTAATGCACTCTCTGTGGCCACTCACCCTGAGGTGTTTGTCCCCTGCAGAAGGGATCTGTCTGTGGAATCTCTTTCTTGTCATGCTTGGCAGTTTGCTCTGGCTCATGCAATTCCATGGTTCCAAATGAGCAGGGTCAGCAAACACTGCTGAATTTTTTTCTTGTCATGGATTAACTTTTCAAATAATAGCAAACTCACCTTCCTGTTTTTCCCCCAGCTGTGGCCTTGTTCCTGCTAAAGGCTGCTTGCTGGTGTGTGTCCCTGACTGACAACTTCTTTAGAAATAAGTTTTATGTTAGGTTGGGAAGAAGGAGCCGGAAACAATGAAAAAAATAGTATATGAATTCAAAATGAATTGATAGGAATTAGCTTTGTTAATATTTAAGTCTGTTCTAACCAATGAATGTGAAGTTTTTTTGACTATTTATAATATATGTAATATGGGTTTTGAAATGGTTTCTAAAATCTGACAAGATTGTTGGAACTTATGCTATCGGAAGCCTAAAAAAATACATAGTTATAGAAATATAATACAGTGACCAGTGAGGGTAGAACCAGCCCTGAAAATGCAGATAGTACACCATATAATCATCTACAATGAGACTGTTCTGGGAAATAACTGAGCATATTTCTGAGCTTATTAAAACATTTACAAAAAAAAATTTGCAATCATGTAGGTTGTTTGGATAAGAAAACAAAATTTATTACATGCTTCTGATATCTTTTCTTGTGGCTCCTTTTGTTTATTTACTTGGAGTGTGAATGTGTGTGTGTGTGTGTGTGTGAGCACGTAGAGTGTTTGTAGTGTGGGATCCATTGTGTTTGATGTGTGCGTTGGGAGCTGTGCCACAGGGCACTTGAAGAGGGCAGAGAACACCTTTCTGTAGTTGGTTCTCTCCTTCCATATACAAGGAGCTGAACTAGGTCCTCAGGCTCCCAGGCCAAAAGCATTTTTACTCATAAACTATCACTTTTGATGCTCATTTTCATGATGTAATGAAATGAAGATCATTTTGTAGGCTTTCTTACATTTATTTTGTGATGTTTCACTAGCCGGAGACAAGCAAGGGTGAAAAGATTAAAATTATGTTTTATTGACATTACATGTTTAAGAGTTGCACGATGAACATTCTTAATGTTTGAAACTGTTGCCATGACTTCAGCTGTTTGAGTCAAAGAGGAAGGAGAATGTGCATCCTATTACGCAACAGCAGCACTCAGCCCTGATACCAGGATAGATATTCTCTATCCTAGCGAATGCTTTGCTGCTGAAACTCTTAAAAAAAGAAACCCAACCAACCAACCAAACAAACAACCAAAAACCAACCAACCAACCAAACAAAAAGAAACCTTTCCTTTGAAGTGGCTTAAGACATTTTCTCCACATCATGGACCACTTTGGTATTTCTTCTGGCAGATAAATACATGCAAAAAAATGTTCAACATCATTAGCCATCATGGAAATGCAAATCAAGTATACACTGGGATTCTCTCTAAACACAGGTTGTCTACTATCAGCAAAACAAAAATCAACAAGTGCTGATGTATAAGGGCTAAAAATAATAAATAAATAAATAAATAAATAAATAAATAAATAAGAGTGGTAGTGTCACGGGACTCTGTTGTATTCCTTCTGAATTTATGAACTGAAGGAATAAAATAAGCTACTCACTGTCACTCTGGAGATGTTGCCTGCACGGTCCCGTTTATTATGACCCAATTCATGGTAGCTGAGCTATAGGGTCAGCCCAGGTCGCCATTGATGAGTGAGTGGATAAAGAGTCACACACTCACTCACACCCAAGTTTCACTCGGACACAAAGAAGAACACAATTATGCGTCTCGTAGGAAAATTGGCAGAGCTGTAGATCATGTCAGTGAAATGAAGACAAACCACGTTTTCTTACCAATATTATTAGAAAATTAGGGGTCGGGAGGGCTTGAAAGTAAAAGGAGGTGGGAGCTAGAAATGCTGAAGGGAACAAGAAAGAAGGGGGATAAGGAAGTTTGTCATAGGTGATAGGAGCACAGTAGATCACATGTGCCTGGAAATAGAAAGAAACTCATTGCTTTTGGTAAACCATGGTAAATCTGTATTCCACTTTCAAGGTGAAACCTTTGTGTTTAAATTTCACATTTTTTTTTTAAAAATGTTCGAAGGTCCATTTCTGTTACATTGCATTGAGATTGATGGTTGAGGGAATGTTTTCCAAACTCCAGACTTAAGAGATATGAAAAAGGCTTCCATAAACTGTTAAATTGTTTTCAAGTGTGTTATTTTTGCATATCTGTATAGAAGTAGAGGAATGTGAATGATGGGTAAAAGATCCCATGCAGTAGAATTCTTCCCCACCCGAGGCATGCAAAATCAAGGGCTTTGTATTTTCATTTAAATTTTTCTATGAGAGTAAACTTCTTCTAATTTTAAACTGGCTGAGAGAGAGTAGATATTCGATTTTAAAATCATAGCTGAGTTTTTCCTCAGAATTTGCTTTCAGATTTTTAAAGAATTGTCACTCAAATATACTGAAAAACATCAATTCCATTACACTAGGTATGATGATTTCTGTTTGACTTCACATTCAATACCCACTTTCCCAAGCACCAAAAACAACTCCTATTGCCAAAAGTTACTGTAAACCTGGGGAGGGGGTTGCTCAGAACATTTGAATGCGCAATTTTAGCTGTAATTATCCAGCATATTCAACATGAAAGGTGAGGTGGAGCCTCCATTTGGAAGAGAATTTCCCACTTTTGTTTCCGTTATAAATGGCACATTCTGCTGGATGGCAGAGGACGCAAGTGTGCCGTGTGAATGCCTGGCATTTATTCCCCATTGTGACGGTCGGACAGCAGTGTCCAGTTGCTGCTTTCAGAAAACAGCCCCTCATTGTGTAGAGCCTTTGAAGGACATTCGGTCACAGTGTCCTGCCTTCCCCCATCCACGGGGTGGGTCGCCAAACCGCAGCAGGGAAGTTTGAATCTGACCCCAAGCGCTCTTAAGCTGTGACCAGGAAAGCCATCTACTCACAGGTGGTACAACTTGGAAGAAATGAAAGGCAGGACCCCACAGAGAAACACGTGCAGAGGCTTCTAGCAGAGGGGAATTAACAGTGCTCTGTCATGCCACAATGCCTGGTTCTTTTTGTCACAGGCCTGGCTTCTTCCTGGCACATCTCCGTTTTCCTTATTCATCATTTCATTCTTCTTTTGCGTAGTTGAAGTTCAGTCCTTGTGGCTTGAAAGCAAAGGGATGGTGACCTCAATCAAATATATTTTTTTCTGTGTTTATGTTCTTTTTTTCATAGATGTAAATTACTTTTCAATAATTACAGTCACAGCACAGGTAGCATTTAGTTTTTGCCTAATTTTTAAGTGAACACATCCATTAAACAACCTTTTTTTCCCCCAAAGCTTTTCTTTGAACCTGTCAAAAAATGTCCATGTAATAGAAGAATTGATATCAGACCTTAACACATGATTAGGTTCAAATTTCCTTTTACCCCCTATTTATTATCTAAAAAATAAAATCAATCCAGAACTGTGTGCATTTTTAATAGTTTTGAGTTAATTCACAGACGATGTTGCCGTGTGCGGACCAAGCATGTATTTTTGGAGCTCATCTAATCTAATCCAGTCACTGTGTGAATAGTATCTTTTACCAGATTGTCTAATTTCTTCTTGATCAAAATGAAGACAGCAATATGTCTTCTCTGCTTGTTATAATGAGGTAGATGTGTGTAGATGTTGTTAGGGTGTAAAAATGCCTTTTGATAGCCTGCCGATTTCATACATGTATAAAGTATATACACCCCTAACAGTCTCTCTAGACCCCTTTTTATTGCCAAGAAGTCCCTTTTCACTTCCAGGCCTCTTTTCCTTTTTTCTTTTGAAGTGACTCACTGTTTAACTTGGATTGCTTGGGCGTGACATTGTGGACTAAGTATGGGCAATGTACCAACGGCTACCCCATTGAAGAGATGTGACCTCGTCCTTCAGCAACCATCAACAGCCAGTAGACCCTCCAGAGTAGCGTGCCTCATGAGCTTTCACCCATCCATACTAGAATATTGACAGGCACAATCTTGTGCAGGGACCCACAGTTGGTGTGAGTTTATGAGTGCAAGCAATCCACACCAAGTCCAAAAAATAGCATTTCAAAGTGCTCTTTCCGGTCCTTTGGACACTTACATTCTTTTTATTTTTTTTAAAAAAATTTAATTTATTACCATTTATTCACTTTGTATCCCAGCTGTAGCTCCCTCTCTCATTTCTCTTCAATCCCACCCTCGCTCCTTTCTTCTCCTCCCATGCTGCTCTCCGGTCCACTGATAGGCGAGGTCCTCCTTCCCTTCCATCTGACCCTAGAGAATCAGGTCTCATCAGGACTGTCTGCAGTGTCTTCCTCCTTGACCTGGTAAGGCTGCACCACCATTAGGGGTGAGGTGATCAAAGAGCCAGCCACTGAGTTCATGTCAGAGACAGCTTCTGTTCCCCTTACTAGGAACCCACTTGGAGACTGAACTGCCATGGGCTACATCTGTGCAGGGGTTCTAGGTTATCTCCATAAATGGTCCTTGGTTGGAGTATCAGTCTCAGAAAAGACCCATTAGTCCAGATTTTTTGGTTCTGCTGCTCTCCCTGTGGAGCTCCTGTCTCTTCCAGGTCTTTCATCTCCCACCTTTTTCATAAGATTCCCTGCACTCTGCCCAAAGTTTGGTTTTGAGTCTCAGCATCTGCTTTGATACCCTGCTGGGTAGAGTCTTTCAGAGGCCCTCTGTGGTAGGCTCCTGTCTTGTTCCTGGTTTTCACCCTCTTCTGATGCCTATCCTGTTTTCCTTTCTGAATGAGGATTGATCATCTTACCCAGGGTCCTCCTTGCTCAGCTTCTTTTAGGTGTGCAGATTTCAGTACGATTATCCTATATTCTGTCCCTGCTTCTGCGATGGTCCTGGAACCTTACTTTGGGAAGTAGTGTAGTTATCACACTCCAGGGCTCTCAACAGTACTTATTCTCAATGGACCAGATATGTGTCTCTTCCATTAACTACCGCCTATGGCATGAGGCACCTTTTCTGTCCGAGGCTGAGAATGGTACCAGCCTATAGGTGTTGGCACAAACACTTAGAAAGCAGTTATAACAGTACTAGGTTCCTCCCTGAGGCCTGTGGCCTGTGAAAACTGCTTATTCTTTATTCACAGACATTTTTTGCAACACAGTAAGTCCAGCCACTGCTAATCTTTTCTTTAGTAACATGCTTCCAGAGGAAGCACCACTTTTTCTCCAGACTGTTTGCTCTGCGGGTCTTATGGTAACGTTCTTTTTTTTTTTTTAATTTTATTTTTTTCTTATCAGTTACATTTTATTAACTCTGTATCCCAGCCGTGTCCCCATCCCTCATTCCCTCCCAGTCCCTCCCTCCCTCCCTCCTCTCCACCGTGCCCCTTGCCAAGTCCACTGATGGGGGGACCTCCTCCCCATTCATCTGATCCTGTTTTATCAGGTATCTTCAGGACTGGCTGCAAAGCTCTCCTCTGTGGCCTAACAGGACTGCTCCTCCCATGGGGGGTGGGGAGGCCAAAGAGCCAGTCATTGAGTTCCTGTTAGAAATAGTCCTTGTTCCCCTCACTTTGGGAAACCAATCGGTTACTGAGCTACCACAGGCTACATCTGAGCAGAGGTTCTAGGTTATATCCATACATGGTCCTTGGTTGAATGTCAGTCTCAGAAAAGACTCTGTGCCTAGATATATTTGGTCCTTGTGGAGCTCCTATCCTTTCCCCATCATACTAACTCCCCTTCTTTCTTATGATTCCCTGTACTCTGCCAAAGGTTTGGTCATGAGTCTTTGCTTTGACAACACCGCTAGTTAGAGTCTTTCAAATGCGCTCAGTAGACTCCTGTCATACGTTCAATGCACATCCCATCTGTCTTTCTAAACGAGGATTGATCATCTTACCCCATGTCAACTCTCTTGATTATCTTTTTTAGGTGTATAGATTTCATTATGTTTATCATGTCTTATAGGTCTATATGAGTGAGTATACGTTCTTTGAAGAGTTGCACTGTAACTCTTCCCCAGGGTCTTCATTTGCTCTTCAACAACCCTCACTGTGACAGCAATTGCCTCCCAAAGTCTTCCTAGCCTTTTCTTTGTTCATGAGTTTTCTGTCTCTTATCCGTGGTTGGGACCTTGCCTTTGTATTAGTAGTGCTTACTAGATAACTCTATATTAGCTTTGAGTGTGTATACATCTTCCCCTTTCGTTTTTCATTCTTTATTTTAGGCAGGATCTTGATATGTAGCCCTGGTTGGCCCTAAATTACAGGTCCTCCTACCTCAACTTTCTGAGTGTTGGGATTACAGGTGTCCACTAGCCTACTGGGCCATGCTTGCATTTCCAATGGAGTGTGTGCTCTACAAAGCATTTTAATAATATGAGCATTCATAACTTTATGTTAGATGCTGGGAAAGTTTCTCCTGTTTTCTGTTTTTGCCACTGCAGGCTGGAAATTGGTGGTGGTAGCAGTGAGTAAAGCTGGAGCGCATGATGGCAAGTTGCCTGCTCAGACTTCGTGATGAATGTGTGCCGTGCCCTGTTACAAACAATTGGTCTAAATTCACGATGTCATTACTTAGGTAATTTTAAAAACTGCGATCACTGCTTGATTGTAACAAAGCCATAGGTTAACATTTTTGTAGACTGCTGGGTATTTCTGATAATTTCTATAATCATGTGGTTGAACTGTAATTATATAACTTGCATTTATTGGTGGGTTGCATCAAAATTGGATGTAATTTCCACTTGGTGTGTGTAGATTACTCTTTCCCTGTGGGTTCAGGGACCCCTATCTAATGCCTCTGATCCTGTGAACATTCTGTTGGGAATGTTGTGAGTTTTGAAGCAAATTTCAGTGATAGTACTTTGGGTTGCAGGTTTGGTTTGTATTGAGTTTAAAATTTTGAGTTGGCTTGAACAAACAAGGATAATTTAATTTACTTCCTTGTTTTAAAAGATTTTACTTTGTGTGTGTGTATGCGCACGTGTTCATGTGATTGGGAGTGCCCAGAGAGCCCAGAGGCTTGCAAACCCCTGCAGTTGGTGGTACAGGGGATCTTGAACTACTCAGTATGGGTGTAAAGAACTGAACTTAGGTCCTTCGAAAGATCAGTATAAGCTCTTAACTGTAATCAATCACTCCAGCACCATAATTAATTTAAGTTACTAAATCTTGAAGATTTGTTTGTTTTACTATATGCAGATGGATGTTTTGCCTGCATGTGTGTATGTGCTACATACCTGCTACCTGTTTACCCCCAAACGGGTGTCAGATCTGCTGAACCTGTAGACAGGGACTGTTCTGAGCCACTGTGTGGGTGCTGGGAAAAGAAACTGGGTCCTCTGCAAGAGTAATAAGTGTTTTTAACCAATGAGACACCTGCCCAGTCCCTAAATTTATTTTTAAGTAAGTGATGTATTTTCTCTGCCCCCTTTTGTTTTTCAGTGCCATTATTCAATTCTTTCTTATCAGTTTTTAAAGTGGCACATTAAAGAAAATTTACAAGTGACTTATTTGTGTTTTCAAAATTTACTTTATGAAGGATGAGTCGGGAAATAATTTCTTTCTGGTTTGTTTCCCACCCCGGGAATCACATCCGTGTATGACCATATTATCACTTGATAAAGGGCCCAGCGGCGAGGAAGGTAGTATGTGTGTATCAGGTGCTTGTAGCCCAGTGTGTTGAGGCTAATGCTAGATAGTTTGACTTTGAAAGCTTGAGTGTTCAAGTTATTAAGATCAATGGTTGACTCTATTTGGGAGTGGAACCCATCTCTGATCCCAGCCTCAGGAAGTAGAGGCAGGAGGATTACTAGAAGTATAATGTAGGCACAGCCAGAACTGCTAGGTGAGACCTTGTTTCACCCTTCCCCTGCCTCAAGCCCTGCTCAAAGAAAGTGATATGAAAACTTAGCCAGGATTCCAAACAATTTTTGCAATAGCTTGTAGAAAATGTTGCAGCTCTGTCAGGATTCTGCAGTCAGTAGAGCTAACAGTTTCCTGTGAGTTGTGGGAGATACAAATTGGCTAAAATATACCTGTCCTTTAAGCCTGCTTGTGTCTATACATAGTTTAGTATGGAAACCAATGAGCAAGCCTGTTGATATCACAGATGAGAGAAAACATCCCTCCCCCCTCTTTGTTCTGTTTGATAAACATGGCAGCTGTACCAGTGCACATCCAGGATTTATGGTTATGGTGAAGGACACTTTGGTTGGTAATTAGGACATGTTTCTAAGGCATCAAAGGATGTGCAACAGGACCACAGAGAGGAGAAAATAGATTGCAAAGGAAATGACTGACGCTGGAAATTATTAGGACATCCTCCCCAGGATGTCATTACCAAATCTCTGTTCCATTATTTGTATAAAAAGATAAAATCTATACACACCGGAGGACTATGGCAAACCGAGGGAAATGGCCCTGTAGACATTTTGTATTATACTAGCTTGTTACTTTTAATTTGAGTTTCAGTTTAATTATAGTATAGTTCTGAACTAGCTGTGTGCAAGGTCTGTCTAATGATGGGGCCCGCAGATCTTTATTTGGGACTAGCTCTTCCTAACAAAGGCTAGCCATGATCATTTGCCAGATGACAGCGACTGCGGAGCCTCACGTAATGACATCCTGGACTCCTGGGACTCAGTGCCTTCCCTATGTGAACTGCCTGTTCCTATGGGTTTTTTTTTTTTTTTACCCCCCTGTCCCCTTGCTTATCTTCATGAAGTTTCTCTAGTTTTGAAGGGGCCAGGCTCAGTATCTGCAGGCTCAGTAACCGCAGCTTTAGAATCTCTGGGAAGAGGTGCTCAGCAAATAGTCAGACTTTATTATTGTTGTATTAGTTGTGTTTTTTAATGAGAAACATACAGCTTTTTTTTTTTTTCTCTTTCTGTTGAACAAGCTGCCATGTAAAATGAAGAAGACAAAACAATTTAGTATGGAAAACAAAACTGTCTTTCTAGGAAGTGAAAAGTCAGAATTAGGTTGGTTTTTAGTGATTATTTTTATGAAAGCGATTTTCCTTTTTCCACCTATAAAAATTGGTGGTAGAGGCAGGATGGAAATGAGTAAGTACAGTGAAAAGGCTGGTAGGAAAAAAAAATGTGTGTATAGCTTCATAATGAAAGAGCATAGTACCTCGCTTGTGTTTGGTATTGGTGGCAGCACTACATTTCTTCAGAGCCCAGGCCTAGATACTTAGAAATTCAGATGAGCAGGATGTTATTTTCATTAGGAGTCCCGTATCTAAGGAACTGGCTCAGCAAAGGAAAGAGGGAGGTGTTAGGTGTTGACATGTCAAGGGTTTTATGAGCAGGATACCACCTGGTTCCTCCTTTCTCTGACTTCATTTGTTGTTGTCTGGGATAATGAGGCCGGCTCATTGGCCTGATGCCTTTTCTTGTAGGAGACAGATGCTATCTGAGCTCTCTTGTTAGAAGAATTCCCAGAATACGCCACTCAGTGTAGAACAGCCAGTGTCTTGTTGATTGCAACAGCAGAAGAGGATTTCTCTCTTTCTTTACACCTCACTTTCTGTTCATGTATGTCCTCTTATAGCAAGGACATGGCCACTGATTGGCCAGCTCAGGGGTCCATGAATGGCTTTTGAATGGGAGATGCTTTTTGTCTGTGACTGTATTGCAATCCCCAGACTCTATGAATACCTACATACCTGGTGAAACTTTCTATCTCTGTTGAGTCTATCTCTTAACTTGCACCTCTGTTTGCTTTTTTATTTTTTAATTTTAAGACAGGGTTTCTCTGTGTAGCCCTCACTGTCCTGAATTCACTCTGTACACCAGGCTGTCTTGGGACTCACAGAGATTTGCCTGCCTCTGCCTCCTGAGTGCCAGGATTAAAGGCTTGCACCACCACCGACAGCTTTCTGTTTGCTTTTTCATATACAAATTTTATTTAAGTAACTCTCTATTTTATTATTTTTTTCTTATCTTCTCTAAGTTTAAGTTTTCATTACTTCAGTTAACACACATAAAATCAAACACTTGCCCCCTCCCTAATTCTGTACAATTAGCATGGTCATTTTGAAGCAGTGGAGCTTTTCTTAGGGTTTTATACTTTCTAATTAGATTTCTTTACTGATTCACCACAAGAAAAGAAAAAAAAAATGAGTTGAAACCAGAAAGAAAAAGTAGCTTTATAGTTTCTTATAACTCCTGTGTCCTTTTACTTACATTTTGTCTCAAACTCAAAAGAAGAAGACCTACATGTCCTGCCTCTTACACACTTTAGCCTGCCACAGACGTGTTAGAGATGATTAGAGTGAGCATAGTAGACAGCATAAGAAGGAGATGAAGAAAGTTGATGAGGAAAAATAGAATTCAGAGAAAAGCACGGTCGTTTTGTTTCGTTTCTTCTCTTCTCTGTTTCTCCCCTCTCCCTGCCCCTGCATATATCCCAGGTTGACTTTGAACTCTAGGCAGCCCTCTTTCCTCAGAGTGAAAGGATTTCAACTCTGAGCCAAGACATTTCCTTCACCGCTTCCAGTTGTGCCAGTCTTTCCTCCTAGTTCTTTTCACCTTTCCCCCATCTCTTCGTTTCACATCATGTACCTTCACAGTCTGGATTTTATTGCTCCTGTCTCTGTACATTGTGTCTAAAAACAAATAGTCCTTCTAGTACAATGTGCAAGATGGGAGAACCGTCAGCTCCACCTTCGGAGGGAGTGTTGGGCGTTACAGCCTTGGATGTTTTCCTGAAATTCCTCTCCCAGGCTGTTTCCTAAGCTCAGTAAGTGCCTAGCTCCCATTAGAACCCTGGAGTCAGTTTTCTTTGACCACTTGTGGCAAGTGCTTAAAACAAATAGGCATGAATGTCATTGCATATGACATTAATTCCAGCTCCTGCTTAAAAGTCCATGTAAGCATAATTCATACATTGTTATTTATTTGTTTTGTTTTGAGGCACTAAACTGGCTTAGGATATAAGAAAAAGTTCACATCAGCTAGATAATCCATTTAGAGTCCCCACTGATGTAGCTAATAAGCCTTTATTGTATGTTTAATTTTGGAGTGTCTATGTTTTATGTATTGGGATGATAAAAGAACCATAATATCCAATTATTTTAAGCATGCCAATCTTGTTGGAGAGTCTTTACATGAATATTCATGAAGATTTTTGGTAGAAGCTGAAGAACCAGCTTTTAATAAATTAATACTAATACAAGTTGAAACAAATGGAGAAATGGAATCTGATCAAAACATCAGCAAGGCAAAGAATGATTGTTGTGTCACCTGTTCAAGGAAGAGGGAGGAGGCTGAGTGGTCAGGGAGGAGTGCATGTCTTTAATCCCAGCATTCAGGAGGCAGAGGCAGAGGCAGGCAACTGGATCTCTCTGCGTTCCAGGCCAACTTGATCTACAGAGTGAGTTCCAGGAGAGCTGGGGCTACACAGTGAAACCCTGTCTCTAAAAACTAAAAAAGCAAAACAGAAAGAGAAAGAAAGAGGGGGGATAAGAATTGGGGGGAGGGAGAAAATGTTATCTCAGGGGTCAGATACTTGTAACTCACTGTGGTGGATTCTGTGCACATCCCACAGGGGAATCATGGGATACTGACCCCCCTCCCCGCCCCAGTGTATCTATTTCCATTCATGCTATTGCCATCCTTTGGTCTCCTGATCTGAATTGGGCAATACTTAGTTTCTGGCTGTAAGTCTTGAGCATTACAAAGAAAATTAAAATACAAAGCTTTTGGTATACAAACTTGCAAAATTTAAAAGATTTTTCTTGTTTAGTTTTACTATTTTAAATGGCATATTGTCTGTGTGTATATGTGTGTGTGTCCACACATACATTGATTAGTACAGGTGTCTGCAGAGGCTGGAAAAGGGGTTCAGATTTCCAGGAAACAGAGGCTACTGGTGGTTGCAGGCTGCCTGACTTGGAACCTGGGAACCCAGTTGAGCCCTGTGGATCTGCAGGAATGGGGTGCCCTTCTAATCACGAGTCATTATTCTACTCTGTAGAACTGCTTTTTTTTAATTTTTTTTTAAGAAAGGCAATTTAGTTGTTTTTCTAAATATTGACACAGTTAATTGGCTGAATTTCAGTGATTTCTGTGTGTTTTGATGTAGCAGAAGGACAAAACTACAGACCATGTGAAATGATTAAATAGGCCCCTTTTAAAATTACTTAGGATGAAAGGTACGATTTGGTTTTTTTAAAGCAATTTCTTCTTTCTTTCCCTGAGATTGCATGGAAAATTTAAGCCCAGTTGACTCTGTTTTACAACTTGCTGTTGGGACTCTCTAATTCATCAAAAGTACAGGGATGCCTGCCTGCTGATGGTCTGGTCTGATCCAGCGAAGGGACTTGGCTTGAGTGTGACCGCACAAGTGCCTTAGGGAAGAGAGGTTATACTGATGAGTCCTAAGAAACGAAGTCAGAGAACAGTGAAGGCTTTCTGATGGTTTTGTAGCGTGTGACACATGAAGACTGAGCGCAGAGGAGGATTGTGGGCGTCGGTGGCGCAGTGAGAAGCGTGGGAATGACTGTAGGCAGAACAGTAGACTTCATGTGATCAACTCTGTCGCCACTGCCAACCACGTATGGAAACCTGGGAGAGTTGGCTCACAGAGTGCTTTTGAGGAGACAGTGAGGCAGTTACGCTTCTCTGTGATGCCCGCCTTAGTGTGTGAGTGTGGCTGTGAGGGCACAGCAATGGGAGAGTGGATTGAGTATATGATCAAAGAGAAGAAGCAGAGGTGGATGCGGCAGTTCAGGTACAGGCCGAGTACTGAGAGTGGAGGATGACTAAATACTAAATGTACCAGCTTGGAAAGTTTGGAGGACTGCAGAGAGAAATTTGCAATCACCCTTTCCCCCCCTGGGGGAAGGGAGAAGGAGATGAGTTTCCACAATGTCAGCTTTAGTTGACGTCTGAGATGCCCTGCAGGCTTTGGAGAACAAGAGAAGGAGGCAGGTGAGTTCTGGTACACAAGACAGGCTGTCTTCAGAGCAGGAGGGGAATGAGATCATTGAAGAAGGGATGGGAAGAGAGAAAAACGCAATGAGCCTAACGTTTGGTGTTGCAGTGGGAGGGAGGGAAACCTCTTAAATAATTTACACTCCACAATGTGGGGATCAAAGATGCAGACAAAGAAATGGAGTTGGGCAGAGCCTTGGGAGAGGCAGACAAGTTTGGTGACATGTAAGAAGCATTTCAGTGAGGATGTTGAAGTGGAAGGAAATAATGTTATGGAGGAAGAGTGAAGTCCTTTTTAAGAGTGAAGTCCTTGCAGTGATCAAGACAGAATTTGGCCATTCCAGGAGGTAATATGCAGGGTAGTTTACCATGTGTTTTGAATCAGCAGGACCTTTAAGGAATTCGTGCTGATATTTGTACCCTAGTCATTACAATTAAGGTGGAGGTCTACCTTAATTTGCCTGAAGATATCAAAAAATTTTTAATTAAATTTTTATTTTTTATATTAATAAAAGTTTATTCATTTTGTATCCCAGGTGTAGCCCCCTTCCTTATTCCCTCCCAATCCCAACCTCCCTCCATTATCTCCTCCCATGCCCCTTTCCAAGTGATCTAAAAAATTTAAAGGTGCCTTTTTATTTTTTGCCTTCCTTGAACCATGGATGCTCTTTCTAACCTTTCTTCTTTAGTGCTGCCTGATCCTACTGTTCCTGCTGCCCAGATGAGGCATGACTGCATCGAGCAAAACAAGACCCCTTTTCACCACAGTTCCTTCACTTCCCAACCCATTTCCCCAAGGCTCTCCCCTGCTGCAGTCCTCACTGTGGGTTCTGAACAGAGTGGAATCTGGACGTGGATTGGCATGGAGCGAACTCAGGAACGTCATCAATTTTTACTTTGTAGGAAAGAGCTGTGAAGGCAGATTTCCTCCCAATCCCAGTCAGGAGGATGGCTAAGAGTCCTGGGGTCTCTCCTTTCTTTTTGTTTTTTAAATTTTCTTTTGTTTTTTTAAAATGTCAGGATCATTTCAGAACAAACATTTTTCTTTTCTGAGATATCTAATCAGTTGTAAAAACTTTGTATAGGTGTTTTGCTGACACTGAAGACCATAGAAGGCGTTGAGTCTCTAGATCTTAGACTCGTTACTAGACACTGAGTAGTTTTTTTTTTTTTTTTTAAGTCAACAAGAACAATACCAGGTGCACACTAGTCTACTCTGTGTTTGCTGAGGCCTTAACACCCTCCACTCCCTTTGTAGATCCACCCCTCTGACTCACCGAGAGTGTCTGTCTCTCTTTGCTCTCTCCGGGGCTGAATAGGAACCCTGCTGAGAAGGTGCAAGCACCGGTGCCTAAGGAGAGCTCACCTGTTCACAAGAAGTTCTGTAAGGAATTGGTGCTGATACCTTAGTCATTGTGAATTAAGGTGGAGGTTCACCATAATTTGCCTCAAGATTTCAAAAATTTAAAGGTGTCTCCCCCCCCTCCCCAAGCTAGGCTGCAGCATTCCTTTGATGCAGATGGTGAAAAGCAAAGCAACTGTGAAATGGGCCTAGGAAGTGGCCAGCAGGGAAGGCACCTTCCCTTTGCTCATACAACTCATGCATTGTAGATTCTTGCTCTTAGAGTGTCACCATGTTCTAAACTTTTAACAAGGCTGGAACCCACACCTTTGCTCTGTGGCATTATTGTGTTTGCCTTTGTATGGGAGCACCAGTAGGTCAGAGGGTACCCAGCATACTTGTATTGGAAATACTGAACAGTCAGCCCCTGGAGTGGTTCAAGTTGGTATCTGCTGAAGGTCTGTGTGTGTGTGCAGTCACAGCACAGGGAAGAAAGGTGTGGGTAGGAGGGAGGAAGCCAGGAACCACAAGTAAAGTCAGGGCAGTTGTTGTGTTCTTTACTCTTTGTTCTACTTATTTTCTTGAACTGAAAAAAGATGTCAAAATACTGTTTTGTGAATTCATTGCTTCCAAGTAGGTAGGAATGCTGAGCCCCCTATTTAATCATTTCTAAATGGTATCCACACAGGTGTGATACTGATTAAATTGGCGGCATGGCACAGTTCCTTTCCCTGGTCCCTACAAATGGTGACAGTGGTGAAGGATTGATGGCAAAATGAGCAGCTAACTTGGTCTCAAGTGTCTCAGGTTAAACAGTGTCCTTCTCACAGACACAGAAAAAGGAAGCGGCTTTTAGTATAAACTGTTCATTTTTAGTGTAAGCCATATTCATTGAGAATAATGTAATGGAAGGACATTTGCATGTAGATTGTATATCTGAATATTTTTTGTCAAAATATGTATCACAAAGATTAGCTGGATGTTATGTAACTTCTCATTGTTCATGTTTTTTGAAAGCAGTAGTTTAGTGTCCTGTTTTGTTTTGTTTTTCTTTCTGCTTTTAAATAATATTAGTGATAAATAGTGGTTGTTCTTACAAGCTTTCTGTATAGAATTTTATTTCCAGGTTATAGTGTTGTGCTTGATTGTCAAGACCCCAAAAGATGGCCAGGAGTCGAGTCTGGTGCAAAACATATGAGGATCTTTTTATTACAAGCTTGAGCTCGGGCCCACACCCTCACCAAATGGGAGTAGAGCCTTGCGCTGAGGTGGGAGGGTAACTTAGAGGTCCCAGTCCCTCCCAGTGAGCCCAAAGCAGGGGAATTCCAGCCTGGCAAGGGTCTGTTGGTTGAAACATAAAAGGGCATGTTGCATTTTGAATTGGTTGGCTGTAGGAAGATGCTAAACCCATTAAAGGTCTGGTTTCCTTTGTTTGACTGTTGCTTGGGGAGAGGGGTGATCTGGGCTGGTTTCCTAGCAACTGTATCCCCAGTGGGCAGAAAAGATTGCAGTAAGGCTGGTTCTTCCCCTCAGGTGGTTGGACCTATCTCCACCTGTCTGGCCTTTGTTCAGGCTTGTGCTGTGAACTTTAATCTAATAACCTAAAAAAAAGAATTTTTAATTTTTTGGTCTCTCAATAGAAAATGAGATTGCAAGTTTGCGCTAACTGTTGAATGTAACTGAAAATATTACCCTTTTTTGGTTCTGGGGATTAAATTTAAAACCACTCTCATGTAGTAGACAGGTGTCCTGTTTTCAATTATATCTCATTCCTTAAAAGTTGTTTTTTTATTTAAATTAAGGACTTTAAAAAATTACATATAGGAGTGTTGTATTATTTACAATCCTATACTGTCTCTTCCCTCTCGAAATCCTTCCACGTGGCCCCCAACTTTCTTCCAAACTCACAATTTCTTCTTAATTATTGTTACACACAGAGAGACAGGTGGACAGACATACACATTCATAAATGCAGCTTTCTGAGTCCATTTAGTGTTGCTCATTTGTATTTGTTTAGGGTTAACGTCTTCGGATCAAATAACTTATCCCCAGAGAAGACTAATTCTGTCAGTAGCCGTTAATTGACTGTAACGTCTCATCTAGGTCTTGTGAGATTTTACCCATCTAGGTTGGCTTGTCAACTGGTGGTGTTACCATTGTTCAGGTCTCATTTAAGTGGATATTGTTGAGATAGGGTTTTTCTGTGTGCTTCCTAAAACAGGCTAGCCTCAGATTCATAAAGATGCACCTGCCTCTGTCTTCCAAGTGTTGGGATTAAAGGTGTGTGCCACCACACCTGGGTAAAATCAGTTTTGAAGGGACATATACTCTTTGAAATTTATCATCCACTAGACCTTAATATCACATATTCTAAGCTCTTTAGCAATTAACTACTAGCTGTGGACACAATTTGCTGAATCAAATCAAAGTGAATTTCCTCCCTCCCTCCCTCCCTCCCTCCCTCCCTCCCTCCCTCCCTCCCTCCCTTCCTTCCTTCCTTCCTTCCTTCCTTCCTTCCTTCCTTCCTTCCTTCCTTCCTTCCTTCCTTCCTTTCATTTTTTGAGACAGTGTCTCTGTGTATCCTTGGCTGTCCTGGAGCATGCTCTGTATACCTGGCAGGCCTTAAATTCACAGAGATCTGCCTGCCCCTGCCTCCTGAATGCTGGGATTAAAGGCCTGTGCCACCACTGCCTGGCTGAAATTACGTTTTCTTAATAATGGATGGAACTAAATTATTTTAAAGATTATCAAACCATAGTAAACTTGAAATAAAATCTGTGTATTTTATATACTCACTAAGCTAATCCTGCATCAATGCAATGATTTTATGACTCTACAGTTATTATTATACATATTTCATCCATACATTCTTGAGTAGCTGATAGTTAACACTGCTTACATATAAACTCATTGACCTCAGATAAGGATAGTCCTCATGCCCAGGATATTGTGACTATATTTGTGACTAGACTGAGATGAATTTTTTTTTCCTGAGGTAATTAGCTGTTGGATTAAATTATTTACATTCAGAAAATGTGAGGGGTTTTCTACATATGTATATTTCACAACAATGATCAAAATCAAATTATTAAAACATCCGTCACCTTCTGAAGTAGGCACAGTGTGTGTGTGTGTGTGTGTGTCCACAGTCTGTGTGTCCACAAGTATGTACATGTGTTTTCCCCGGTGTTTTTGAAAATATGATGATTATATTATATATATATATATACTAGGTAGAATAGGTGTATGTACTTGGCAGAAAATGAGGAGATACTGGTGAGCCCAGTGACGTGTGTGTGTGTGTGTGTGTGTGTGTGTGTGTGTGTGTGTTTGCATATAGCTCCCAGGTGTCCAAATTAGAACTGTGGTATTAAGGTCCTTTGTGAGAATTACACAGAATGGAAATAATGTCTGAACAATGACAGCTAGTCAGCATTGCATATTTACTAAAAAACAGGACTTGGCTCCTCAAAGCTAGTGTTTGTTTTGCTGAATAGATGGGCTGTTGAGGTAATTTATTCATATATCAGTACTAAATACTGTATGCACATAGTCAGCACTGAACATTCTATTGGAACATAGCTGCAAGCCTTCTTTTATTAGCATGTGCCATCTGTTTGTTCTCTAGAATTGAAAATGCTGTTTTCATCTGTAAAATGATGGCTCTCTTTGGTTCATCCTTATACTACAGTCTTACAGTGTCTTCCTAAATTATCATACTTCCTGTGTATTCTAATTATGTTGTCAGGAACTTGTGTATCATCCCTGGATCACATGGGCCCTCCTGTAGTCTGTCTTGGTTGTACAGATAAGCTTTTCTAGTCCATCCACATTTCATTGTTTTCTCAAAATATTTTTGTCTAACAAAAATCTCATCAAGTGAGTCTGCGCTTAAATGTTTAGGGTCTCTTTATGGTGTAGTTTTGAGTCTTAAATTCTTCTTGCTATATATTTTTTTTTAAAGATAATGCTCCAACCCTTTAAATATGTTATCTTCTTTAATCATCTCAGCAGCCAAGTGAAGACTTAAAACTGCCTCCATTTAAGAAAAAAGGAAGAAATGCTTGGCCCCAGCATGGAACCCTAGATGCCCTGTTGGTAAACACTACGCCATTTCTTAGCTCTCCGTATGGACATACTCTGAGATTCAAAGTGAACAAAGAGACTTGGTCCCATTTTAGATCATTACGTGTAACTGTGGCGTGCAATTCCAGCTTCTGTAAAGATGATTGCTTTAAATTTTATGGTATGAAATTAATGCTCAAAGGCACTGGCTTGTGTAAGCATTAATGCTTCTTAAGCTGTTTGTTACATTGAGTGGCAGTTTCGGTTGAGACATCCAATATTTTTAGATACATTTGCAGCATTCATACACTATTGTCCCCTCTTACCAGGTCTTACAAGGTCTTTTCTTGACCTTGGGTTGTTGACAGTTGGGGGCATGCATTTGCCTCAGAGAAAAATATAATGACTCTCCCCCTTGCTGTGAGGTTGTTTCCCATTTTGCTTCTGCCTGAGGCATTTGTGAGTTTTCAGTTCTTGCAGAAAGTTCAAAAAAAACTTAGAAATGTTGATGGATAAAGCTATTGCAAGCTTTTTGTCCTAAAGTTTGATTTGAGCAAAGGAACATACAAATACAAATGTACCACAGCCTCATTTGCTAAACATTTTTTTTTTTTTGACATTGCATCTGTACTCCATTTTACACCCTTTCACATTTTCTGTGATCACTGCTAAGGGCAGATGAATTACAAATACATTGTTTGTTTGTTTGTTTTCATACAGTCTCTTTTCCCAGTCATACTTCATTTTTTTGTGTTTCTGTGTGACTTAAAGTATATGTATTTTTAATACCTCCTTGAGAACTCTCTTATTTATTTTATTTTATGTACATTGGAGTTTGACTATGTCTGTGTGAGGAACAAGAGTTACAAACAATTTTGAGCTGCTATGTAGGTGCTGGGAATTGAACCTGAGTCCTCTGGAAGAGCAGTCAGTGCTCTTAACCGCTGAGCCATGGCTCCAGTCCCCAAACTCTCACTCTTGGTGACAGGCACATCTCCTTGAAACATCTGGCTTCTTACAAAACATGAATTTAAGTTTTTGTTTGTTTGTTTTCAAAGTAATCTATTACCTTTTTGACTTAAGAGACCAAAGTATATAATTTAATATGGTTAAATATTACCTAGAAAAACCTGCCAATTAGAACTTAATTACTATTCATTATGACCTCAGTCCTAGGCCAGTGAGTATTGATTGATAATCTTTAGGTTAAATGGATAGTAATGGGGTATAGGCAAACTCAAGAGTTAGAGCATCTTAAAAGTATTAGATTTTGGTTTTGTGTTATTTTTATCTTATTTTCCTCTTGTCTGCTTTGCACTGCAGACAACAGTGTTTGCTCTAGAGTGAAAACCATAGGAGCTTAGAAATGGGTCTTTTGTTTTTTAAGATGATGATAGTTTTACAAGATAGGCTTGTATGCTGATGATTGAGGGTCTGAATATTGAAATCTTGAGAACACTTGTTGAGACTTTTCTGACAGGGTCAGAAAACCTTTAGGAATTTTGAAAGTCTCCAAAGAGACTCCATTGTCAAATTTAGGAAAGTCAGTATCAAGTTTAAGATATCAAATTTAAGAAAGATATGCTTACATGACCAGAAATCTCGTAGGGTGCCACCTCTGGGCTACTAGGGAATGCTGAAAGCAGGAGAAAGAGCCTTCCCTAGAATGAGCCTCCTATTTCCTCAATTGCTTATCCAGTACAGAGTGGTCAGTCCTAAAACCATATACACGCAGGCAACACTAAGTAGACTGAACAGATTTTATTTATGTTTTTATAGAAAAGGCCATGAATCAAGAGGGAGTGAGAAAGAGGGGTGTGGGAGGGGTTGGAGAGAGGAGACAGAAGGAGGAAACCTTGTAATTGTATTTTAATTTTTAAGGAGGAAGAAAAATAATAACAGAAAAGGAAAGCTGTAGAAAGACTAGGACAAGTCCAGCATGTGTGGAGTACCACAGATGCATTGTTTGCATCTGGATGGAATCTTCCAGCAGGAGACACACTTTACAAGAACGACATTATTGGGTCACTTGGAGGTGGACATGAGTTATATGAGTTCGAAGCACGTGTTTTCTGTTTGCCCCCTTTGTGTGAACATTGTTTTTAGGTTTATAGGTTATATTTTTATCCCAAGTATAAACGACTCTACTGTAGTTTAAATTATTTTTATGAATAACAAAGAGAAGCGGTGTAGTCATGTCACCAGTGAAGTTTCATTTTAAGTCAAGTGGCAAGTCAGATTGCCCAAACCCTGGATTACATAAATCATGTCATATCAATGTTCAGTTTTCCGTAGTCAATAAGAATATTGTTTTGTAAGAGAGCATCCCTGTTCTTTAGAAGTAGAAATCATTGAATTGTTGGAAGGCAAAAGGACACATCATATATGAGATAGCATCAAGTTGTTTAGAAAATATAAATATATGAAATAGATGTTGAGAAAAAAATATGACCAGATGGGCAAAATTTGCAAATTTGGGTATAGGTCAAATAATAATTCTTTTGTCTTATTCTTGTGGTTTTCTGTAAGTTTGAAATTATTTCCAAATAAACAACTTAAAGGAGTTCCCCAAACTTAAAAAAAAAAAAAAAAAGCCAAATCTAGCCAAGTAAATGCTCTCGCCCACACTCTTTGCATGGCTGCCTTGTACCATCTGTGATAGGCTGAACTGTGTGAATAAACAGAAGCAACAGGACCAGGCTTTGGAGGGTTGTGCAGATGAAAGGCGGAATTCATGAGGGGAGAGAAACCCCCAGAAAGGAAAAGAACAGCAACGTTGCCAAGTTTCTTGTAGATTCATCAGCTCTTGGGGGAGAGCAGTTTGAAGGGGCTTCTGCCTGTTCTTGCTGTGTCTCTTTCCTCTTGTCTGTAGTTGTGGTTTTGTTTTGATTTTCTTTCTTTCTACATTCCTTTCCTTTTATCTTCCTCTCATAACCTGCCCTGTGGACTTACTGCTAATACATTCTTATTATGTATTTACTCAGTCAAAACCTTTGCCAAGAAGCCTTAAGTGGGGTGACTGTGTGACAATCATGTGAAACCCCACTTAAGACTGCATGTGAAAGTGTCCAGGGTGAACCTCGAACACGTGACAATCCGGCTGGATTCTGGCTTTGGTTATAAAGAGGAAGGGGTGTGCTCACCAGCGAAGTCATTTGCCTGGTCTGTTTCACTTCCCTCTTACTTATTGTCCTGCTTTGTCTTGTTCTTTTCATGAAGTTGTTTTGTGTACACTTATCAAACTCCTCATCTGCCTCCTCTCTTTATTAATTTGCATTTGTTTTCCTTTTTATGTCTACTAGGTGCCACAATCCTGTACTCCCAGCAGCCCCATTTGCATGTTGGTGGGCTAACTTCTGTCATTGACGTTTCAACCAGCTTGTCCCAACCCTTTCTGCTTGAATTTCAGAATCTTTTGTCCCATTCATTTTATTTTATTTTATTTCCCATTCATTTTCTACTCAGTGTGTGTGTCAGGATGTTTTAAGATTTAAAATGTCCTGTGCCGTTGCGTTTCTTTGCAAACACAGAAATATCTCATAGTGCTCCTGTGAAAAGTTGTCTTCCTGCAAAACACCTTTGCTGTTTGTCATATTTATGATAGAGGTTGGGAGTGCATTGCATGTATGTATCTGTTCTCAGACTGTTTTCTGCTGTTGACCTTGGCAGTCACTCCTACCCATATTAAGTTCATTTAAAAGTAAGAGAACATTGTTTCACAAAATTAAGTTTTAAAGGCTAACTTTTAATATTTATTGAAGGCATTATCATATATTTTAAGAATGTTGTGGGCTATTATAGGAGATTTAATTTAACTCTTGATGTAATGTCTATTTAGAACTATGGTTTTGTTTTGTTTTTTCTTTTTGATGATAACCCCATTAAGAGATAATAGTTTAGTTAAAATCAGTGAAAATGAATAATTAGACTTTTTTTTTTTAAATGGCATTGTCAGGACTTTTAAACCATTAAAAAAAAAAAAAAAACAAAACCAAAAAACAGAGATGTATTGTTCCTTACTCTAGATAATGCCTTATTGATCCGGTAAAGAGCTTCATGTTAGGAATTTAAAAATAAAATTCTGCATTGATTTTTGCTTTGGAGTGCTTCTTCTGAGATATTAAAGAAGTCTACCCCAAGTACTGGCTGCATGGTTCTCTTAGTTGAACATGGTCATTTGGATGAGAGGAGAACCGCAGTAAGGCAGTTGTTAGAGACCTCAAGTGAAGGTCACCAGGCTATTATGAATCATTTTGTCAGTTTACCTCAGCTTTATCTAAACATGTGACTTTTGTTAAAATACCTTATTTGAGGTCAACAGAATGATGTCACAGGAAAAGTCAAATCCCACATGAAGTTAATCCTTCACATTCAAAAGGAAAAGATCCCGGGGACTTAAGAACGCAAGGAACCTTTCCCAGAGTCCGACGAACTTGTTTGTCCTTCATTCCACCCATCCATCCACCCATCTGTCGTTCCATCCACTCATTGTCATTTAGTTTATACCATTCACTCCTGCTGGAACTGGTGGGGAATTAGAACTCGTTTGTCCTTCGTTCCAGCCATCCATTCACCCATCTGTCTTTCCATCCACTCATTGTCATTTAGTTTATACCGTTCACTCCTGCTGGAACTGGTGGGGAATTAGGAAAATACTGAGCTGAAACGATGACAGTGAGAACATAAAGGGTCCAGCCCTTTGTGAGCAGTGCACTGGCCTGCAGAAATACAGGTCGCAGGGGTTAGGTGTCCCCAGCTGCCTATCATGATCTGATTGACCTTTCATTCTTATGCCCCGTGGCTTCCACAGCGCTCATGCCAACTTTTACTTTCTCTAGGACAGGGTACTTGCCACTAAGCCCCCTCAAGGCTGTCAGTTCAGGTGAAAATAGCAACTCTTCTATGTGGTGCAGCCTTTGACAGAGGAAAGTTGCTGGAGTCTGAATTGAATGCTCGGGGATGCAGTGCTCATCAGATTTCTCCTCCCAGGTCACCTTGCTACCTGTGCCATTCTGGTTCCCGAAAGCACTACTACCTGAGTAGTCTGTGGAGGCAGGAGCCAGTGTAACCAAGTCCTTTCTCTCTGGTGCTTGGAGCATGTAGGTCTTCTGCTGCAGACATCTGGGAGGAACTGCTTCTGGACTCAGCATCAAGAGTCACATCATGTTCAAGAACAAGGTTGATCGTGCTGGCAGTGGGCAGCTGCAGGGGACGGCGTGTCTGCAAAACCCTGCTGTACATTTTCTTAGAATAGGAAACGGATACTCAGGGAGAGGTAACTTGACTATTAGGAACAGGGAGATTAAAAGGTGTTTTTGTTCATTGTGAACTTTTATGTTACGAACCGACCCAAAGCAGGTCGGCTTACGGTGGTCACCAACATTTATTACCTTAGTTCTGGAGGTCAGGGTGAGATGGGTTTCGCTGAGTCTAGCAGGTTGTCTGTCGGTCTTTTGAAGGTTTCAGGGAACAGCCCTTCACTCACTGTGTGTACCCTCTAGAGCAGTGGCTCTCCACCTGTGGGTCGCGACCGCTTTGGGAGTTGAACAGCCCTTTCACAGGGTCACCCAAGCCTATCAGAAAGCATGACTATTTATGTTATGATTCATAACAATAGCGAAGTTATAGTTAGGAGGGAACAACGCATATGATTTTATGGTTGGGGTCACCACGACATGAGGAACTGTATTAAAGGTTCGAAGAGTTAGGAAGATTGAGAACCGCTGCCCCGGAGGTCACGAGCCTTTCTTGGCACATGATGATCTTTACAGCCAGCAAAATCAAGATAAATCTTTCCCACATGACCAACTCTCCCAGGTTTTTCCTTTTCGGCTTCTCTCTTTCACATTTAAGACACTTTTGACTATACTGGGGTTTGCTTTGCTTGATCAAGGCTAATCTCCTTGATCAAGGATATTTTACTGGCAGTCTTAATTTCCTTTGTAGACTAACTTGTTCATGGTACCGGAAATTACGTACAACTTGCAGAGCCAGGGACTGTTTTTCAGTCGACCTTTTGAAATCTGAATACTTTCGTCAAAATAAAAGTTGGACCGGAAGCAGTAAATGCTGATTTGTTCAGTGGTTCAGACAGACTCCATTTGATTGTTTTATCCCTCCTGGGCCTTCTCTCCTTAGGCCTCTGTGTGTGTGTGTGTGTGTGTGTGTGTGTGTATGTGGGGACATCTCCTTATTGCTCCTCTGGAATGTTCAGTGCTGCAGAGATGAAGTATTGTAAGGAATGGTCTGGATATGCTTTACTGGATTTGAAGTGGATTTCCAGGTTCGAATATAAATTTCCTGGGAGATGATTGTAAGTTAGGAGTTAAGTGAATCAGGCATGCTCACCCGTGCAAGTTCTTGCTTTAGTAATTTGTAATGGATCTTCTCTTGGCCTACTTCTATGACTGGGTACATTACATAGCCTCTTGATTCCTGGTAAGTGACTCAATGCATGCTTTCTAGTTTGATAAAATAAATGCAGAAAATATTTATAGTGGTCAGGTCTAATTTCTTCAAGATTCGATCCTGACTTGATTTTGTTAATATTTCTGTGGGACGTTGTCACCTTATTTTTCTCTAAATGTGAAAAGTACATTTTGTTGGTATTTACCAAATACCATGCTTTAAAGATACTAGATTTATGAAATTTCTTTGCAAAAGAACTTATCCTATGTTGCTGAACTCAGATGTATTGAGACATTTTAGGGTGAGAAGGTGTTTAATGGGTATTTTTTTATTTCATGGGCTTGGGCGCTTTTTGTTATTTTTCAAAGGAGTAGAAAAAAGTCTCTGACTAATTTAAAATGCCAAATACTAGTTAGGTGAAAGAAAATTGAGAAGAGGAAAAACACAGGCAGGTGTACATGCTTGAAGAATGGATGCTTGCCTGCTGCTCATAGAAATCATGGGATAGCTGGCGATCTTATAGAACAATTTTTCTGCTCCTGAGGCTGTAATTAAAAGAACTAAATTGAACAGTAATATAAAAGCCAAGCATTGGTAGTATATGCCTTTTATGCCAGCACTCAGGATGTAGAGACAGGTGGACCTCTGAGTTGAAGGCCAGCCTGGTCCAAGAGGATGGTACATACTTATTAGTTTGATGACATTAGAGCTGTTCGTTCTGTGAGAGCCAGGTATATAACGCTTCATGAATATGGAAAACTTTACCAAAAGCTGAGCTGTCGTGTGAGGGACGCAAAGACATTTCTAAAGGGAAGAGAGTGGCGGTGGAGGCAAAGTGTTCTTCGGTGAGGGGACAGGCTGAACAAAACTCTGTGTCTGGAAGGTGCTAGGATTCATATGTCCTAGAATAGGATTACACAATTGATGTGAAGATGGAGAAGAAAGGGAAGCCAGTGTTTTCCAAAGACAGTAGTCATCAAAGGCTTGTACCCGAGCGATAGTGTTTTCTGATTTGAAAGGCAGTCTTGGGGTGCAAGTGTGGTAGTGCAAAGGCAAGATGAGGCCTCTTTAATCCAGGTGAGGGGAAGGTGGTGATTTGGGTAGTGTTGCAAAAGATAGAGGGAAGAGGTTGGATTTGCTAGGAGAGGGAAAAAAAATGTCTAAGAAGCCCACTTGACCTTGGATATACAAATGTAAAGTAGGAGTTGGATTTAAAGCATAGATGTAGGTATGTCTAAGCCTTTAGGACAGGTAAGTTAAGAGATCATCCAGGTGTCTGGCTGCATAAGACTGAGGGGACAAGAACATATCCGAATGTGAGAACTTTAATTAGATAGACACATTAGGGCTTTAATTGGCGGTGTTTCACTAATGAAAAATCCTGACTCTAATGGCCAACAAGACTGAATCTACAAGGAGATTTCGTGGCCAGAGTAGGTGGAAGAAACCAATCAGTATACATCCGTCATGGATATAGAATATGAAAAGTAGGGAGTGATTGTTAGGGTTTAATTAGATGAAAACCACACAGATAGTGAGGACTGAAAATAGGCCATGTAATGGCTGATTGAAGAGCTGTCAGTGACCATAGAGCAACACTTTGATGGCATGGGCCTGCACTTGCTCTTCTGAGAGTGCATGCTGACTTAAGCTTCCTAGGCCTGTTTGCTTGCTGTTGTAAGGAGCTCTTGTCTATCTTCACTGTATCCAGTGCTTGTTTAATTTAACTGTAATGTTAATCTTTCATTCTCAAAATCTAACTGAGTGGTAAACAGGAAAATAGACTTTGCTATTGCTAACTACCCCATCTGTGACTGTCCTGATGAGAGCATGCGTTTCATTGTTCCTCTTTCCTAAAACTCAATAGAGAAAGTCACTTTTTGTGATTTTAGTTCGTGTTTACCATTTGCTGATTTCTTAGTCTTACTGCTGTTATCTTGAGGTGCTTTGCATTTGGATGTTACTATCTTAAATTGTATGGTTTTTTTTGTGTGTGTGTGTGTTTTTTTTGTATATATTAAGTGCCTTTTCTTAAAGAAAACACTATGTGTGTTGCTTTGAGTGTCCCGGGCCTTTTCTATATACATCCATATTAATTGCAGACTCAATTTGTTTATTAGAATGAGCCCCATCCTTACTTGTAATATCTTGGCTTTTCATCCAGAATTAAAATAATGTATTTTTAAAAACATTAAAAATTCTGTTATTAGGTGTGGATTGTTATGACTGTTTTTGGTCACTTTGACCTTTCAAGGCCTGAGGCACAGCCAGGCACCACTGTTTCCATGGGGCTTGTAGGAGGTCCCTCTACATCCATCATTCACAAGGGATGACCCGGCTGTGATTGCCCTGCTTTTCTATTAAATTTATAAGTTGGTGTGTTTATCTTTGTCACTTTTATCCTTCTGTCGTCTCCTTTAAGTCTCAGGTCATCTCTTTGCTGTGCGTTTCCTGACATGTGAGTTAATTAGTAGCTAAGATTTTGTATATCTAGACCTTTTGCCATCTTCGTGGAGTTCTCTCTTACTTGCTAATGGGACATTAGCAAAAACCTAGCAGCAGACACAGATCTGGCCACACAAACTGGCAGCACTTTCCTTAAGAAAACATTTAAGACTCCTCCCCTATTCCCCATCACCTCAGCCTAATAATGCTCAGTAGCAGTTCTTAGAACTCAGTACTGGATTAGGCACCTTATAGCACAGGGCCTTAATTTGAGAAGAGGCCTGTACATTTGTGTGTGTGTGTGTGTTGTTGTGGTTTTGTTTCTTTGGAACAGGATTTATCTGTGTAGGCCCAGCTGTCCCAAAACTCTCTTTCTAGACCAGGCTTGCCTCAGGCTCTTGAGATCTGCCTGCCTCCGTCTCCTGAATGCTGGGATTAAAGGCCTACACCATCAACACCTGACCACTTCTGTCCCCCCACCCCCCTTTTGGTTTTTTGAGACACGGTTTCTCTGTGTAGCCTTGGCTGCCATGGACTGGCTTTCTAGACCAGGCTGGCCTGGAACTCACATCCATCCTCCTCCCTCTGCCTCCCTGAGTGCCGGGATTAAAGGCATGTGCCAACATGCCTGGCCCACCTGGCCACTTTTTTAAGGTTCAGTGCTTTCCACCTTCAAGTTCTTACTAATTTTGTCTTAGATCGGGATCTATGAATGAAGCCAAGTGGGCAGATCACCAAGAGCTTGACGCTTGGACTCTTGGCTCATGTATGGTCTGCTTGCTAGTGTTTTCTGCTGTGCCGTCTCTCTGGCTACCTTCCATCGACTAAAATATACTGTGAGAGTCCCCTCAGAAAAAGGATAATTCTTTCCCTGGTTTTAAAATTAAGGGTCACTTATGAATAGAATTGTTTGTACTTAGAACCTTGAGAAGTTTCTCACTGTGTTACAGTTGTCATCTTCCCAGTTTTCGTTAAATTACAAATTCTCATAAAACTGAAATGATGCATCTTTCATACCTTCATGGAACTAATATCAATAAGTTAAAACATGACTTTACAGAGTTAATTCCAAATTAATGCAGTTCTATTTCCCCCCTTCTTTGTTGGGAAAATGATGTTGCTTGTTTGATAGAGATTCATTAGGGTCTTTTATGGAAATATTTAGCAGCTGGAATGTGCCAGCTCTGGAGTTCCTCTGCCTTTGCGCTTCACCCTCAGCCTGGAGCCTTTTGGTCATCCTCAGTGCCCTCCTTGGCTGTACTTTTCTTCCCCATTTTCCTTTACCCCTTGGTTAGCATTACTTACCAAACTGCTTTGGTCGGAATTTATAAATTTGATACGATTGCTTTATTGAAGGTCATTTTTTTGCTTTAAGCAGGGGCTTTTAATACATCAGAAATGTATAGGGCCGCACATGGTAACATCTTTTCAGTACACAGGAGACCCGAGGAAAAGAGAGAATATTAATGACTTTAACGTTTCCATCTGTAGCTTTTATGAATTTTGTTCTTCCTTTTCCTTCCTGTAGACCCACAATGCTGTATCCGCTTTCTTTCTTCTTCTCTTTCCCCTTTCTTCCTCACTTTTCCACCTCCTCTCATTTTTTCCTCCCTCCCTCCCTCCCTCCCTCGCTCCCTCCCTCCCTTCCTTCTTCCTTCCTTCTTCTTTCCTTCCATAAAAACAAACACTCTAACATCACAGGTTGTTACTTGTGGTGGAGCTAGTGAGTAGGCCAGATGTGTATAACATTTGTTACAATGTTTTCCTCCCTTTGATGGAAAACTAAGAGCTTCATACGTCTTCCTTGTGATATATAAAATAACACTCTTAAAAATTATTAATTGATTACTGTTGATTTAGGGTCGTGTCAGCACAACAGATGTCACAGATGTGCCTGGTGACTCAACTCAAATGAATATTTTGTTTTCTTTAATGCTGCTGTTGCTTATCACACAGATGGATGTTTGGAGGACATTGATGCACTTTTCTTTCTTTTTTTCTCACAAGTCTTAGGCAGTTTAAGGATTTTGTTTGCCTACTATGCCAGTATTTATCTAGTTTATCATCTCACTTTTTTTTCTTGCCTGAATTCAGACTGTCCCTGAGGCTTTATAGTTGAACTTTTAAAGTGATGTCCCAGTGGAGGCAACGATTTAGCTATGTGAGGATGTAGAAAGCTCTTGTGTTTATTGTAATCTGGGCCATTGTTGCTAAAAATATCACATGATAATGAATAGGTGTTTTCTCTCCCAGACATTGTTTAGTTTATCTGAATCTGTCATTAAATTTATAGGTGGGCTTATTTATTTAAAAATGAAGATTCCATTTTCATAAAGAAGGCCGAATTATTTTTGGCTAAGTGCAGTCTGAATGAAAACACTTCCGTTTAATTACTTGTAAAATTAGTAGCTGCCTTAATTCTGTTGCTTTGTAAAATGTGCAGTACATCAAGTGTTAAGTTGCTTGTTATAAAGCTATTTAATAGTAGAATGTTGCTGGTTCAAAGTATTGCGTGTTAGTGTAAGGCCATTGGACGATGGAAAACGTCTGCGATGTGGGACTGGGTACGAACAAGAACTCTGGGGAGCATTGTGGAGCATTGGGTATGTGTGGCATGAAGATGCAATTGGCCAAGAAACTGAACTCTTAGTACATTGAGGAAACGGATGTTCATTAGAGATTGTCAACATATGTCAGCAGAGATCCAAACCCGTAAGTGATTATTACTCTTGGAGGTGACCTGATGGAGGCTGCTAGGTGACCAGAACCCAGGCAGCAAGTGTGAGTGTGAGAGGGATAAGGGCAGGCACTAGGCTCTCAAAGCCCTGAATGAATCCCACTCCTTCTAAAGCCTCGCTCAGTCAATTGGCCTGTGTGTCATGTAGGGCACACGGCAGCCCCGATTACTTTTAGGGCATTCATGGAGAACAGTGTGCTTTGATCCTTCTCTAAACCTTCCTTGACCCTGGACTGTCAATTGGCTAATTAGGTGTGCTGCATTGTGATAATTGCATAGGCATGGGACACAAACATATTTAATGTGGAAATTAAAATTTGCCCGTTTTTTTACCTGACTGCCTTTAATTCCTCATTCTCTCTTCAGTATCACGTTCTTCATTCCTCCTCCATTCTAACTATTCTCATGTTTTTATCATGTCTCTCTCCTAGAACCTCATCGCAAGAACCTTCTTTTGTGGCTAGTTCTGAATTCAGATCTTCAGTAATCGAAGTGGCCTTGGAGATAAGATAGGAGGGATGAATGTCAACTTGTTATTTTCTATTATGTTGTTTACATATTTCCTGTCAATATGTTGGATATTTATGTTACACAAGATGCTGCTAAAACTCTCCCCTTCTCCCCAAGACAGTTTCTCTGTGTAGACCTGGCTGACCTGGAACTCACTCTGTAGATCAGGCTAGCCTTGAAACACAGAGATCCACCTACGTCTGCCTCTGGAATGCTGGGATTAAAGGTGTGGACTTTTCAAAGCATGTACCACTCTGCTCAGCTCAAGATACTTTTAAATGTGATATTCTGTGCTTTCGTTTTTTCTTTTTTCCTAGAATGCAGCTACTAGGACACACAGTTAAGGCATGGAACAAATTATATTTTGACTGAAGAGTGGAACTTTAGGCTCTTTCACTGACATTTTTTCCCCCTGCCAACTCTCATGGGACACATTCCTGCTTGCTGCATTATCAGCTCTCAAAAAACATTTTCATGAGGACCCTGCTTTAGAACACCGAAAAATTCCCTAGACCTACATTTAAAAATAACCATTAGATGGAATGTTACTTAGTATATCAAGCGAGTGCGTAAAGATTCATGCTCCCATGTAGTTGAAACTGAAAAATAGTCTGTTGGAGTGGATGAAGCTGGGCACAACAGAGTACACACTACTGTTTCTTTTCTTTTCTTTTCTTTTCTTTTTTTTTTTTTTTTTGCCATCTCCAATCTTTTTTTTCCCCGTACCTCAAATATCCCCAGGTCTTGAGGGAAGGGGTATGATACAGAACTTAGGGCGGAGCTTTTAACTCACACACATTCTCTCTCATTCTCTGCATCTTGACCAGCTGAGGAGTCTCTGTGTTAACTACCATTTAGGACAAGAAACAGTTTCCTTATGAAGGAGGGGAGAGGTACTCTTCAGTGTACCTCTACTTTCATAAGCAGTTGTAATGTGCCTTGTAAAAATTGGTACCCAGACTGAACAGCTACTTGATTGTAGTTTTTGCCTAAGGGGACTTGTTAGGCAAATGTATTTAAGTGTGATTTTAGTGCCTTTTTATAGCTTTTGCTTATTTCTTTATGCCACAGTGATATTCCAACGTTTGACGAATTGTGATTTTTCATTAAGACATCTGGATTTCATATATTAAAAAGTAACAAAAGGCAAAACTCATTTTATAGGGTGGTTACACTTATCTATTTATAGTACTTGTGTATGAATATGCATTATTTTCTAACAGCGCTGGACAATGCAACAGTATGTGTGCTGAAGAGAAACGTTTTGATTAAATTGGTCCATTTTCAGAAATGAAAAAATGATTAGTGTGAGTGTTTTTTTTTAAACAGTTTCTTTCAAGATGTAGTTTTAAAAAACATTTTCTTTTAAAGAGAGCTGCAGGATGCACTATCTTTAGTTAATATTGTTTCTATATCCATCACCAACATGTCAATTATTTTGTATTTGTCCTTTGTTGCAAGGCAGATTACTTTTCTAACCTTCAAGCTAAATATACACCCACATAACTATTATTCTGTATAAACTGTGATCCTTTTGACTTTTAGTAAGGAAAAGTGGGAAATGAGAATTTGGTTGCCAAAGTTCAGTGAAATTTTATTTCAAGATTTCATTTATTCATTCATTCATTCATTCACTCATTCATTCATTCATTCATTCATTCATTCATTCATTCATTCATTATGTATGCAGCACTCTGCCTGCATGTACATGTGCATGCCAGAAGAGGGCAACAGATCTTGTTATAGATGGCTATGACTGGGAATTGAACTCAGGAGCTCTGGAAGAGCAGCCAGTGCTCTTAACCACTGAGCCATTTCTCTAGACCCCATGTTGGGAATATTTTTATAAGCTTCCCTCTCCTCCCCTTCATCTTACCATTATATAGCAGTTGAGATGCTTGTTAAATTGTGTAGAATCCTAGAGGCGCTTGAATTTTTCTTAAAATTTGATAGACAAGAAACACCCAAATGTGCAATTATCTTTTGTATGGAAAAAAATCCATTTGAATGTCTACAATCAGTATGACATCTAAAAAATTAATTACAGTTATTTTTTAAAACATAATGTTCATAAACATAAATAAAACCCCAAATACATTAAAAATTAGAAAGCTGTATTGGTTTTCTGATAGATAGGTACCACTATTGATTTTTGTTTTAGATGCTCTTCTCTTTGCAGTGATAAAATTACCCGACACAAAGAACTTAAAGGTGGAGAATTCAGTTTAGCCCCTAGTTTTGGAGACGTCAATTCTAGTCTTTGTCTCTGTTGTTTCATCCTATGAAGAGGCAGATCACTGTGGTACTGTAAGCGCGTGAAGGAGGAGGCTGTTCATTCTGTACTGGACAGGAGGTGCAGCACAGGAACAACAGAAAAGGGCCAAGATATTACCCTCAAGGATGTGCTCCACCTATTGACACAGTGACAGCCCTCCTCCTAGTTGCGTGCCCCCTCCCTTGATATCTACCTTCCACTCCTCAATATTGCCATCTTATTACGACTCCATTAAGGGATTAGTTCAATCGTTAGGTCAGAGCTTCCAAAATCTGGTTGTCTCTGGACATGCTGTATGTGGTATACCAGATGTGTGCTTCTCTAGTCTCCTAGGTGTTTCTCCATCTGATTAGGTTCACAGTCAGGATTAGCCATCACATTTTATGTGACACAGAAACCCAATGGCTGGTGATACCTCCCTCAGTTAGTGGTGGGCTTTCCCCAGCACACCCAGGGCCTTCGGCCTGATCCCCAACAGAAATAATGACAGCAGCAAAAGGCCACTCGGAAGATGGCAAGCAGGACCTTGGGTCGCATCTGCAGTCTCAGTCACGTTTGCGTCATTGCGGCAGTATCATGGCAGAAGCAAGGGGGCAAGATTGCGTTTGGCTTTCATTTCGAGGGATCTCAGCCTTTCGTGGCAGGGGAGGTAGATGGATCAGCCCTGGGTATGGTGGAGAGAACCTATATCCCAGGTAAGCTGTTCACAAGTGGCAGAAAGTGGAGCTAGGAGATGGGCCTTAGTCACTCCGTATTCCAGCTAGGTGCCATCTTTTTCAGGCTCCGCAGATCCCAGAAATGATGCTACCAGCTGGGGAACAACCTGTAAAACAGGGACCTGTGAAAGGTGTTCTCTGTCCAAACCAAACGCCATCTACTTACCTAAGGCAGGGTCAGCCTTTGAGCCCTTGCATGTGTCCCAGTGACACCATTTGTTGCTTTGACCGTCACGGAGTGGATTAGTAATAACTCAGGGTAGAAGGTTGTCAAAGCTGTTGTATCTTAAAGTCAACTAATGTACCTGGTGAGATGGGACAAGGAGCTTTGGAAGTTACGTGTTTCCTTCTTTTTCTTCTTCTGATGATACACTTTGTTGAGTTCTGGTTCCTTGCACCACCTTTTAAAGATAAAGACATCAGCTGTGTTAATTAGTGATAGTGATTAGGAGATGTTTTGGTTGAAGGAAGAAGAGAATCTAAGATTCACAGCCCTGGTTTTCCATGTGAGAATATTGCCAGAGATGTCAATACTTGCCATTTTCTTTCTGGGAATTTTAAGCTACAGCACCCATCTGAAATGCTCCAGGTTTGAAGCTATGAGAATGACTTTAGGTGCTTACAACTTCAGCATGATTACATGAATTTACCAAACCTCTGGTCTTTAATAATTAATAGGTGTTTTGAAAATATATTTATTTTTATTTTAATATGTTTATTTTCCCTGCATGTATGTATATAAACCATGTATGTGCCACATGCCTGCAAGAGGTCGGAATGTTTACACAGCCAACATATGGCAGATAAGTCTATACTAAGACATTAAAATATGGTCTCAAAAGCATAGCCATCTGAACACTGACTCAAAATAAATGGGAACAAATTTTAAAGTTTTCAGGATAAGGACCTCTGGTTGAGTGCTCTTACCATGCATATAAACACAAAATGTTGTCTGCAGAATAAAAAAGATGTTTCCTTCATTGATGTTATCATTTCACAATTTGTACATGTCTCATATCATTACTTTGGCTGCCCACCATCTTCATCCGGAAGAAAAGAAGCCAAGATCAATGAGCGTTTTTAAAGGAAGTCTTTACGAGGATGCTGCCGAAGAAAGCCACTCTTCTCACATGAAGACTCTAGTGAGATCCTCCCAGCATCTGGAGGTTTGTTCGTCTTCAACGGTTGATTCAATATCAGCACAGTGAACTTCTAAAGGACACTGTCAGCATGTATGAGCTTAGTGGCCAGAGCCCTGACTCCTGAACCTTATTCAAATTTCAGCACCACTACTTTTTTTTGAGGGGTGACATTCCTGGTTTTTCCTTTAAGTGCATTATATGAAGCGGGACCTGGTAGGTGCCTCCCAGAACTGTCAAGTGATTTAAATGTGCTAATGAGCATTAAGCTCTTGGAATCTAAGTCCTTCCTATAGACTTGTGGAGACATCTAGAGTCCTTTCTCAGGGATGTTAGACCGTGGGGACAAGTGGGATCTTTGACAAGTTCATTCACGCTCTGTTGTCTGAGTAGTAATCAGTGGAAGGATGGATAACTGTGTAACTTCTGGTGCCAGTTGTCGGTGATAGTGAAGACTGAAAAATACAGCCAGCCTGAAGACGGGGCTCTAAAAACACATCCATTTCCCCAAGTTCCAGGCCTGGTTCAGTTCATCAAGGATTGTCCATGCTATAGTATGATTTCCTCTTTTATGAAAAAAAGGTAAAAGAGACAGAATCGGGGAACTGTTAACAATAATATATCGTGTCATTTTCTTCTCAATGTGCTTATTGTAGTCAGTCCCCGATAAAGAGATGAAGTTAGGAGTTTAACCAACAAAACTCAAAGATCCAGCACTGATCAGCAGTAACTGAGAACACAGAGCAGGGCAGGCAGAGATGGGCAGTTCTCTGTGACTTTGAAACCAGAGTATTCTTCATAGAGAGCTCCAGGCCAGCCAGGGTCTACATGATGAGACTCTATCACAGTACAGTACATATATAATACATACACACATATGAAAGCAGATACAGCCCCTACATTTACAATCAATCCAAGGACATACGGCCCGCAGGAGCCCGAATACAGTGAGGCCAGCCTTATGATGTTACATACCGAGGAACACAGAGGGGAAACAGAAGAAAACAAAACCAGAAAACAAAGAAACAAAAGCCCAGAAATGTTTCTAAACTCAATAGTGTTTGTCATACATCAAATCTAATTGTTTCTCCTGAGCATTTGCCACATTTGCAATCTTTTATTTGTAATAACAGAATACTAAATACTCTCCTTAGCGACTGAAAACGGTACATGGAAACAAAAGCTCTGACAGTATGGAATCTATTCGGTATGCAAGATCAAATATGATAGCCCAAACCACAGACACAGAGATTATACCATTTGATGTTGGGGTACCATGCATTTATAAATACAGTACTCAGCCAAAGGACTGCAGTTCTGTTTTCCATCTACTGCACTATTGGCAACTAATGGAGTGTTTGCCTTATCAGCCTTTTAAACAAACATTAAGTTAAATTTTTACATGTGCCTGTCACAGACAGAATCGGTGTCCTTCATTTTCCCTGTGTCCATGTAAAGGGAAAGCATATTCATGCATTTTTATGGGTAGTTTTGTGTTTCCCCCTTTAAAAGTAAACTTGTTTTTATTTTTATTTTTTAAAGAACAAACATTATTTCCTTCCCAAAGACATTTCTATTTTTCTTGTTTAAAGACTTATGTTTAGTAACAAATCCCAGGCCACCCTTGTAATCCAAATCCTATTTGGTCCTGCAGTGAAGTCAAATGTGGGAGCCTGACATCAATTTGTTGCCATGGAAATAATTGAGATGTCAGTGTTTCTGCATTATGACTGTACCACAGGAGCAGATGGGCTGACAAGGGGAAAAAAATCTTTGCAAATATCTCTCTAATAATTAGCTAAAGTGTGAGGTACTGTTCTAAATTTACATTATTATAAAAACGGGAGTAAGATCCATCTAAACACCACACAATACAAGCAATTTGAATGAGATAGTATCTGGGTGGAAAATGTTTTCAAATTATACTGGAAGGCTCACCATATTCTTTGATTCCTTTGGTTGTGTTCCTTTGCTTTGCATATCACTTTGGAGACTGCAGCAAAACGAGTTGAGAATAAGTCATATTTAACAAAACCAACTTCATGTCTCACAGAAAACTAGATGACCGTCTGGGATGAGTAGAAGATGAAGACAGCCTTTTGGCTGCTGTCCACACTTTCCTTGTAAGGAACACTGGCATTGGCTGGCGAGCATACAGTTAATGGCTTGCAATAAATTTTTGCCTGAAAAACGTTTGCCAGAGCCTATATTTGCCTCTTTCCTATGAATCTGCCCCAGAAAATGAGCCAGCTAACCGTAACGATCAAATGATTTCCAGGATCGCCAGAAATTTGGACCGTGTCTTCCAGACTATGTCAGATTGAATTGATTTAATAATATTCAGTGGGAGCTTTTTCGAGAATCACTTTACTTAGATTAAACTATGTTTGGAGAGTTTGCAGGTATGGAAATATGTGCATGAATGCACACAAATTCCCAAGTCATGAGGTCTAACTCTGTCATGTGATTTTCATGAGGTGCTCTCACTGGAGTCTTTCACTCTGCCACCCACAGCGAGCCCTTTTTATCCAAACATGAAAACGTTGTTCTTCCCCATTGTGGGCTAATTATACCATCTGTTTAGCCACAGTTCTATTAATGTTAACTCCTTAACACTCCTACACACACGGCCCTTCAACACCTCACACTGTCAAAAGTACAAGTCATAAAGAAGCAAGGGAATTAGTCTCCCACTTTGCATTCTCAGCATTCTCCATTGGCCTGTGCAGAGACGTGAGCTTTTGGACATCTCCACGCTGATCTTTATCCTGATTGTGCAAATCATGAGCAATAACCGCAGAGTGGAGATCAGTCCGTCTGTCCTGGAGCTGAAGGTTGGTAAATAGGCAGCTGTTTGAGAAAGAGGATAAGGCCTGGAAAAGGAGGACCTGACAAGAGTCAGTTACCTGATTGGCTTTGCTTACCCCTGGAAGTAGAAAGCCAGCCCATTTTCTACACCAGAAAATTACCTTAATAAAAAGGTACAGATATCTCTGCAGACCATAGATGTCTAAAAGTAGGCTGTGCTGATATTGAGTCAGTTTCTGGTGTATTCAGTATTCTAAGTTGAGCACACTTGCACAAATGCCAAGAGGGTCTCACTGGAGTTTCCAAGTGGGGACAGTGGTTTTCTACTGCAGCATCCTTGGTGTTCAAGGTCAGAGAAGCAGAGAATTGGCATGAGGCTACGAAGAAATGAGTGTACTTAATGATAAGAATTTATAATGAGATTTCATTTGAGCAAATATACCGGTTTTGGATTCACTTCATTTTTTTTCCCCTGTGCAGCTTAATAGCGTTGCAATAAAAAAACTTGCTAATTTAGATGAGTTGTAGGCAACACCTGTCTAAATTAATTGAAAGTCTGAAACACAGAACAATCTTATAGAAATTAAGTTTTAGTATTTTTCTGATATGTGTAATTAGCCTATCAATTAGGAGCTGGAAAAAAAATTAGGTCTCTGAGTTACTCACTTCGAATAGTATTTCTTATATTGGTGCCCTCTTCATCTTGTTTATGCTATGAATTAGATTTTAAATGGCTTAATATTTTCTACCCAAAGATCAGCTCTTTGCAAATGATTTTCATGGATATCGTGCCATGTTTAAGCTCTGCAAAAACACTTGTTATTTTTCAAATCAGGCAATTTGGTGTGAAAGGTGAATAACTAAATTCATTTCCTTCAAAAAAAAAAAAAAGACGAAGGCAGTATAACCATCACTTTGCCTCAAACCCATACCTTTTGAATTATTAAGTTATCATTGTAGAAATTTGTGCTGTTCAGACAACCCTTTCTGAGATGTCGCTAACATTTGGCCAGCAGTGTCTGGTCAGGCTACGGTGACAGGCTACCATAGACTCAGCCGCTTTTGAGTAGTGCAAGTGCATCTAGTCGCAGGTCTGGAGACTGTGAGGTCCAAGCTCAAGGAGGAGGGGAGACCCTGCCTGCATCTGTAGTGACATTCTGTCTAGGTCACGGACAACTAGTTGATGTTGAACTAGTGTTTCCACCTCAGAATTGTGAATGAAGAGACTATACTAAGGTGCCAAAGATGCCTGGCCATGCTTCTTACATTTTTGGGTGCTCGTTTGATATCTTTCATTAAGTTGGTGTTGTAATTCTAAGGCATCCCAAATGGATTAAAGCATTTCAGGACGGAGATCAAGTATTGATTCTGTTAGTTTTATGAAAACATTGTCAATGAGAAAATCTGTCGGTAGTCAACCATGAAATAATCACTCAGTGTTTCTCAACCTTGCTAATACTGGGGGCTCTTCATTGCAATCCCTGAAGTTGTGGTGACCCTAACCATACAGTTATTTTTGTTGCTGCTTCGCGACTATAATTTTGCTACTGTTAGGAACTGTGAGGTAAAAATCTGTGCTTTCTGATGGTCTTAGGCTGCCCCTGTGAAAGGGTTGTTTGACCTGCAAAGGGGCTGCAACCCACAAGTTGAGTCTAATTGGTTAGGAGTGTTTTGAATTCAGCAGTTCCCTTTGCTGTTTCCTGAGTTTGACTTTATTATTAGAATTCTTAGGGTTTGAATAAATGAACTGACACTGGCGACTTTGAGCAAACAGAAAAAGCCTTTGTATTGAAATTGTGTGCCTGGGTGGTGAGTGAGAGATCACACAAGGTTTCAGGGTTGTTGAGAATCGTCAAGAATCAGGCCTTTGCACATCTCTTGACACCTTTCTCACCTCAAGGCTTCAGTCACACACTCATCACTTCTCCCCTTTGCTCACCCTCCTGCTTCCTTTCTTCCTCATTCATCGTACTGGTTTTCTGTTGCTGTGATAAAACACATCGACCACAAACCACATAAAGGAAGAAATTTTATTTTGGTTTATGGTTGCAGAGGGTCAGAGTTCATCTTGGCTGGGAAACACGTCCTGGTGGCAGGGGCAGGCAGCTGGCTTGATCGAGTTCCCTATCCACAGACAGGAAGCAGAATGTGAAGTAAAGGGAGGCAATAAACCCTAGAGGCAGATCCACCAGGAACATGCTTTCTCTAGGATAGTTCCACATCCTAAAGGTTCCTTTACCTCCCCAAACAGAACCACCAACTGGGACCAAGTGTTCAAATACATCAACCTCCGGCCAGGAGTTCTCAGTCAAACCACCATACCCATGTCTCTTCCGCAACTTCCCCTTTTTTCTTCTCCTTACTTCTTTCCTCTAAATCTCTGTTCTCATCTTTCCTTTTCTCCTTCTGCATGTCCTCCTTTTCCAGTCTGCTTGTACTATCTTTCTAGGAATACAGTGACTATCTCACATGGTTTCAGGTGGTAAACCTGATTGTTTTATGACAAGAGTCATCAACTTACCAGTCACTGACCACTGTTTGCTGGTGATCATCACTTTATTAGGAGTGACCAAAAAAGGGGTTTTCTTACTATATTTTGTCTTAATATATTATCTAAAATCACTTTTCGTGGAGGATTCCTGCCCTTCCTGCCAGAGCTAATGCAATTATTTTCAAATACACCATATAAAGTCAGTGTGGGACAGTCCTCCTTGATCATTACTTCTAAGCGTGCTGAGCTGCTGCCCTACCACATCCTCTATTTTCAGAGCCTCTCCTAAATGCACACAGGATGGAGGAGCAAAGACATAGAGCTTGGATGCACTACAATCCTGAGATTTTACAACTTCCTACAAAAGCAAATGCATAAGATAGATATAGTTGTAACCATGCAGCAGAACCTTTTGTGAAACTTTATCACAAGCATATGAATTTCATTCAGAGAAATTTCTGTAGGAGTGTTCAGGGACTTGCTTGCTTGTGTTTGTTCACTACCAACTAAAGGAAATGAACCTTGGAAGAAATACCCCAAAGGCAACCTGCAAATGATAAGGCAAGAACTAACATTTATCTAGGTTTTGTTCCTTGCCCAGCTCTTACAGCTCATTTGACCCTCATGACACCCCACAAAGTACAGAATATAATTCCTCATGTGACAGAGGAGGAAACTGAATTCACTTGTTTGTGGGGCTACCCAGGGCTGAGGTTGGCGGCACAGACTATGCAGTCTTATGTGGGTGCTGTAAAGGAAACTGGGAGAACAATGCTCTTAACCCTTGGGCCATCTCTCTAGCCCCTGGAACGGCATCTCAATCTTCACATTCTGCTGCAAGAACATGGACAGTTTTGCGCTTCTATTGATGCCCGGTGTGCTGGCTTTTGAGTAGATGTTTATGACCAGAGTTTTTCATTGCTGAGGTGGGCAGATCTCTGCTTATTTACACTCATGGTGCCATGTACTCATTGAGTCTGCAGGTCAGTTGTTGTAAGCTGTTTTTATGTCTGAGGAGACAGGTTCAGGGAAACGGAGCCCACGCTGTGACACATGAACTTTGATCCAAAGCTCAGCAAATGCCCAGTTGTTTATTTTTAAGCATGTTATGCTGAGTAAGCAGAGGAAATATTAATAGGAATTAGCAATAATTTAAACAGTAGCCTCACATCCACCCCGATCTAAGGTTGTTTCAAACTTAGATAAGAGATTCTAAGTGCCACTGAACAACATGAATTTTTAGTGACAGTGGCCCAATTAATTCTGAGTGTCAGAATTTTGTCACATCTCTGTCTTCTGTTTTTCAGGTTTCAGTCACTCCCTAGCTGGTAGACGGGAAAGGAAATGTTGTTTAATCATTGATTGTGGTCAGTACAGAATTTTGCTGCGGTGTTTTTCAATAGGTGTTGCTCATTATTTGGAAATGGGCACCCAGGAAGAGAGCTTGCTATACATTTTATTCCTTTTCTTTTCTTTTCTCTCTTTCTTTCTTTTTTTTTTTTTTTCTGGTTTTGCTCATTATAATCATAGCATTTGAAGTTAAGAAAAGTAAACTTGGATTATTCTCTCCAATGAATAGAGTTTGTCTTCAGTCATTCAGAGAATGACATGTGCATTTTATTGGTTGTGATTGCGCAAAAGTAAAACTGTGTACCTGTTTAATTTGGATTCCATTTTGTTCCCGGTATCAGCAGTTGTATCTGCCAACATGGCACCAGCAACTGAAAAGGTAAACAGTGTTGGGCTCACGTTCCCAAGTAGTTTTGAATTCTCGGAACGTCCAAAGGACTCTTAGGTGGCACACTTTGCATACATTTTGTTCAGAGAGTTAGTTCTCACGAACACAGAAAAATTTCCAGTATGTATTTCTAAAAGTCAAAATTTCTTTTCCTTGCATTCAAATAAATGGTTTTGTTAATTGGCTCATTAACAGCTTGGAAAAATTAAATTGCTATTACAGAGAAGAAGATCATTTGTTTTTAATTTTCAAATAAATTAAGTACGATAGCACTTCACAGCACGTTCCTTAAGAGTGACTGAGCTCTCCATGATTACGATGCATGCGTCCTCATGGGAAAGATGGCTTGAGCAGGTGTCCTACTTTGCCCTGTCAGAGCAGCAGCCATTTCTTCTGTTTATAGAGTTGTTGGTCTGATTTTTGCACCACCAGGGCTGAGTTTCCTGTAGTACCAGTACAGGCAAAAGTAATTTAAGTGTGGATGGATTTGACTCTTCAGTCGCTGAATTCACAGGGGCCCTACTATAAATACCGGTATTAACTATCCCATCCTTTGTTTGGTAGTTAATTAAAGAAAAATGTACTTAACAGGAAAAAAAAAAAACTTTTCAGAAAGCAGAGATCACATATGATAAATCTTTTAAGTATTTCTGCTCCCCACTCTTCCTATCTGATCCAGGCTTTCTTTCTTGGGGTGTGGGGGGGCAACATTAAAATACAAGGTTGACCCCTGGGAGAAGTGTCTTCACAGTAACAAGTCTCCTGAGTTGTGCTCAAGATCTCCTGTTTAGATTGGTTCTCTGTATTGCTGTCAAATACCACAGATGACTCAGGACTAAATTTCAATAAAAGAATCCACCGAGTGTAGGCGATAATCATCTTTGTTTAAATAATATAAATTTATGTAAGTTGATTCAGATAGATAAAATATTCTGGGTGTGACAACAAAGGACCCCACTTTTCAAAGCACTAGTGCAGAATGAGATCTTGTGAAGTACCTTTTCACTTTGTTTTGTTTCTCAAGATGGTTTCTTTGTGTAGCTTCGGCTGTCCTGGACTTGCTTTGTAGACCAGGCTGGCCTTGAAATCGCAGAGAACTGCCTGCCTCTGCCTCCCTGAGTGCTGGGATTACAGGCATGCTGTGAAGTACCTTTTTTATGCAAATGTATATGTTAATGTGCAGACATTTAAACGTGTTTTCTAAGAGAGACTTCACAAAGGGCAGAAACGTGATGTCGTGTGTTCATTGCTACTTGGAGAAGGCAAAGCATTTCATAAGGAGATCTTCTTTAAATACTGTTTTTGCCTAATGGTTTTTGCATTTCATTAGTGATTAAACTTTGACTTACAAAATGCTATTCATAATTTCTTGCCTCTATCTCAGATTCCAAAACAGAGTCATTGAATCTTGAGGGCAAAAAGCTAGCATAAAAAAAAAAAAGTGTGTGCATGAATTATTTATTTCCAATAGTTATTTAGGACCTAACATGGCCAGTACTCTGGTGTGCCGAGGGCCGAGTTTATGAGGAAGAGAAGGTCTTTATAGTTTAACAGAAGAGATTATTAGTGGCAGTATTAGTATTGAAAACTATATAATAGGATATGTACTGAGGCCTTGCCCAGAAATCAGCTCTGTTGCATACTCTCTTTCTGTCTCTGTCCCTCTTTCTCTCTCTCTCACACACACACAGAAAGAGAGAGAGAGGAGAGAGAGAGTGAGAGAGAGAGAGAGAGAGAGAGAGAGAGAGAGAGAAGGAAAACTCATGCACCTACTCAAAAAGGCTGGAAAAGTCTCTGTAGAACAGCTGGCTCCCTGGAATTCTATGTACTCAAATGTCTTCGTAATTATAAACAGCATTATTGATCACATTCCTAGAACTTCAAGAGTCAAGGTCATAAAATGTGATAGTTCATGCTGAAATCTAGAAAGATGGATGAAGTTTCGATAGCAGTGATTGTGTGATACCCCTGGGATGCTCACCTGAGTGGAGTCAGCATCGTGAAGGTGAAATGCACAATGGGGCATTTCAGTGGCCAGTAGCCCTTCAGGCTCTTTGTAGAAGCATTACTTTTGTGCTTACTGCAGTATAAAGAAAGATCTTTCCAAATCATGGAATCCTTTCTTTAGCTAATAGGTCTAATCCAAAAGCTCCCCGTGCTTTCATTGTACAGATGTTTTCTATGTCTTGATATTGTTTTGCATGCATGCTGGGGTGTAGCCAAGGATTGTGACTGCCTTACGCATGCATACTATGTTAATCCTGGTACAGATCGTACTGCTAATTAGCTCTTGGGTCTTCAGATCAGTTGTGTAAGGTTTCCCAAACTGACTTTCTTAATGTTATAAATTAGAGATAAAGACAGTAGCTATTTCCTTAGGTGTTTGTGAATGTTTAGTGAGATAATCTGTGTAATGGGCTTAGCCAGATAGTGGGTACTCAATGCATATTAGCTATTATTTTTTGTTAAAGCAACTTAATAAACACTATATTGCTTGGCATACCCTCCCCCAATAATTACAAAATAGCATCTTCTCCTTATTTCACAGGTCAGGTAGAGACCCTGGCATTCTTGCAAGGTTCTGCACCACCAGTCAAGAAGACTGTCTTGCTTCCTCTGAGCTGGGTGGTCTTTCTTGGTGGCAATGATTTCAGGAGAGTGATACTATCCTTTTCTTTTTTAGTGACATATTTTTTAACTATGAGCAAAGCACTGGAACTGAAATTTTCCTTGTGTTTAAGAAAGGTACATTTTATAATGACAAATAGGTGAGAATTTCAATAGGCATGCTGTACAATACAGTTTGTTTATATATATGTGTGTGTGTGTTTGTATTCTCTCTCTCTCAACAAGCAAGGTGAGCATGGCCGTGTACTCCTTTAAGGGAGACAGAGTTCAAAGAAAGCCTTGTCTACCCAGCGAGTTTGAGGCCAGCCAGGGTTACACAGCAAGACCCTGTCTCATAAAACCAAACAAACAAGGAAAAAAAGACAAGTGTTCCTTAGGTTTGTCTCCTGTCAGCTTTCGATATTCTAAAGAGTAAAAAACTCCATAAGATTGCAGTTAATAGCAAAGGCCTTTGTTCAAAAGCTGTTTTGAGTGTTTTCCATACTGTTTTCCTCAGCTGTATTTGCAAGCTGGAGCAGGTATTAAGGATGAAGTGTTCTGGTGCGAGCAGGAGCCCAGGGCGCTTGAAGCATTGCTAATTTCCAACCTTGTAATTTAGTTAAATTGAAACATAACTGCATTTAGATGAATGGGCTGCTAGTTTTCCTTCGCAAAGCAAACATGCCAACCTTTCATTACGTCTTGTCTGTGCTATGGCTTCTGTGCTGTTCAGGTCTGCTCACTTACACCACTTGACAGGGAATGCCACTGCAGATTCTGTGGTTTGAAAAAAAAAAAAAAAGTTAAGAAAAATGAAGGATGCTTTCTGTAATGGACTGTATCATTTTCTATTTTGAAGTGAGAGTGAGAGGGAGAGATTTCAGAGAGAGTAGTGTTGCTGTGGAAAGTGCTTCATTCTTGGCTCACGCTTTGACAAACCTGGGAGTGAATAACTGACACAGTAGGTCCGATTACAAATATAGTTTATCTTCATTTGGGATCCATGACTTCTATTAAATTTAATTACTTCCCCTGTGGCTTCTATTAAATTTAATTAATTTCCCCTGCAGCTGGTGTGGCAGAGGTGCTGCTGCTAAATGAAGGTGATTGCTAATTGAGGGAGTTTTCCTGAAAGGTTTTACTCTTTCTCCTGTTTATCTGGAAATCCCTCATCCAGCCTGACACCTCACAATGGAGTGAGGAGTTTCAGTGGTGAGCACTTCGAGATTCTGTAGAAGAGCTCTGGACTGTTTGGGGAGCAGGGGGAGGGTGTAATCCTCCAGTTACTGTCTTTTCCGGTAGGATACTCAGGGAAGAAAGCTGGCCCCGTCTTAACCTAGGCAAGATGGAACCTGTTAGGCCTTTTGCATAGGCGCCTGGCAGCTGGAGCAAGCTAATTATTGCTCCACTCCAAAGGTACAGAGAAGCAAGTGTATATCGCTGACCCAACAAAACAATCACTGTTTCAGGGACTTCTTCACGTTTAAAACTAAATGTTATTGGCAATATAGATGGTTTTACTTGGGCTGTAATTCCGTGATGATAAGATAAATAACAGTATTTATACCCAAAAGTTAAAAAAAATTTCAAAGCCTTATTTTAATAAGTCAAAACCTAATTGCTACATACCCACTGTCATTACTCAGTATCTAAAGTTGAGGCGATGTTAGGGAAAGAAAGTGTACATGCATTCAATCTGCGGGTTTTTAGACAGTTTTATTCCCAGGCTTTCCATTTATAACAAGAAGGGACTGTTATTTTTGAACATCAGACTATACTAGAAATTGTGTATACAACTTGTATGTATATATGTACCTTTACATGACACACATAATGTATACAATTAGGTAACATTTTAATATTATATGTAAGTACATAGTTTATATTTATTAGTTAAGCTGGCAGTTCAATGAGGTTTTTTATCTTTTTTAACATACAAAAAGATAGGACTCAAGGTTGTATCTTTTGTATCTTTTCCCTCCATAATTGCATCTGTTCAGTTAAGCAGCAGTATGGGAATTATACCTCCCTGTGTCCGAATACCATATGGTTTTTGAGGAACATCTGTTATTCTTTGAGAGAATAATAGGTACCGACATGGTATTAGGCCTTCAAAAGTTGTTTCTTTTACTTTTTAAAATCTCATTTTCCATTTCTTCTGTTTCACATACCCCTCTACATACTTCAGAAAATTTGCGCTTAGGTCAAACTAGAAGGCCATTGTTTCACATTTTGCTTATTCATATTCTTAGTACATCTTATGGCCCTCTTCTCTTTTTGCATGAGCCTCTTCCCATGTTGCTTTGTGTAACCCTATAGAAATTTGTGCTATGGGTAAGCCCATTTGTTACTTTTAGTTTGTATCTCTGCTCACCTTCTAAGCCTGTTGAAGGAAAACAAGAGCAGGAATAGTTTAAGTAAGAGGCCTTAGTGTAGAATCAGACTCATTGATTTATATGGTTGGACAAGGGGAGATTTCTATAAGTACCCCACCGCTGTGGAATTGTCAAGAGAAACTGTCAGGTGATGGGAGAATAGACCTGTTAGGACTATCGTGGAAGGCAGGACTGTGTGGTCTGGTGTCGCCTGGGAAGTAGGAGGAGTTGAGAAACCCCACCGGAGAGCTATGGCAGTGGGTGGGTTCCCATTGAATCGATGAGAGGAATTAATTGTTTGTCTAGAATTGGACAATGCAGGTTGGCAGGCTTGGTGTCTGTTGAGAACAGGGATTAGTGGGGAGATTAAATGTTTGGCAAAGAGCATCTCACTGAAGACCCAGGGTCCTTTTCCTGCCTTGTTTCCTAGCCACATGAAGAAATCATTTCTCCCTGTAGAGTGTCCACTTCCATGTATTCTTCTCTGATTGCCAGGATATACTGACTAACACAGAAACGACGCAATCAACATTTCCGCTTTGTTGTCTGATCTCTACCTTAAGCATTGCCTTCCATTGAGTCAGCACAAACAATATTATTTCATTTATCCTCACAATCTTAGTGGAAGCTTCTAGCTGTTGTCGCTTGCTCTATCATATCTTAAATTCTTTCCTGAGAGACCTCTTGTCTTTGGATTGCAAACACAATCATCTTATGTTTCTTTCTTCTTTTATTTTGTGTATCCTTCCTTTAAGCCCTCTACTGTGTGCCCCCTTCTCCAATCCACTCATTTCTTTCTACCCTTGTTCTCTTCCCTTACCTACCCCTGCACACGTTTCCAGTCCTCCCTTACCTGGGCCCTGGACAGGTGGGATGGGACACACTTTCATGTTTCAGGAAACTGGAGCTTACTAATGATTTATACCCAGCTTATTTAAAGGCAGTGACCATGAAACGATTTAGGATTACAAAGGAAATCATCCTCTTTTGGAATGACCCAAAAATGTTTCTCTGCCTCTGTCTTACTTCTTCTCTGTTGCTGTAACAAAATATCTGAGGGCATGAAAAGAGGTTTTTCTGGGCTGATGATCCTGATTTATGGAATATGGCATTGTGAATGCCCCACCCCCGACATAACTATGGAGAATCAGAAAAGGAAGTAGCCGGTCCAGAGAGGGTCACACTTCTGGCTCATTCCTGCAATCTGATAACACTTTCCTGAGAACTAATCTGATTCCAAAGACCTACATTAATTCTTGCTGATAGGGTTGTCCCTGTTAAGGACTGATCCTTCCAAGACCAAGAACAGCGCAGACCAGCATTACAGTCTGCGAACCTTCTGCAAGGCACGCTGACACTCAAGTCATCTTGTCCACCATTCACAAGAGATTGGTTGATTCATTTGGAATATTTTAGTTTTGTTGGTGAAATCTAGTTTCCTTACTGTTGTGATTGTTACCGCTTAGGGTGATGTTCACCTTGGTTGTCGATGTGACACATCTGGGAAAGGGAACCTCAATTGACTTACCGCCATCAGATTGGCCTGTGGACATGTTTGTGGTGCATTTTGCTTGGTAACGGATGGGACCAGCTTCCAGAAAGGTAGCTGAATGTTGAGTCTGGGAGCAACACTTCCTTATGGTTCTGGTCTCAAACTTCTGAAATACACCCTTTCCTCCCCAGGATGATTTTGATCATGGCTTTTATCACAGCAACAGGAACCAAACTAGAACAGTGATTGTATTTTGAAGGCTGCAGTAAATGACTAAATCATGGTGTTGTAATGAATAGACACATTCAGGTCCTCTTACCTGGTTATCAGAGTTTGGGTTTCTTTTATAGTATAGCTTGATTTTGATGCTCAGTCATCGATGTTGCCAGTTAATACTTAAGTGATGCTGTAGTAATATGTTCTATAGACTGTACTGCACTCAGGGGTATACAGGTCAAGCAAGTGGAAACCCGTTCTCATAATTATTACACATACCCATCTCTGCTCATGAATTTCTTCATTATTTTTACATTTTACTTTGCCGATTTGAACTGTCAACATACGGTTATTCTCTCCTGGCCATGTGGGAGGAGGGAGAAATGAGAAGTCTGTAATTACGAGATTGAGAGTGTGGACCTTAAATTAGGAGCAATCAGTTATGCTTTGTCCTCTACGGTGGCTGGTTTGCTACGTAGGAGGTGTGTAAGTTGACAGGGAATGTGATTGAAGGCTGTTTTTTGATAACATGCATGAGCATACTCACATACATAATATGCACGCACTCACACACATGCGTACTTGGAGTACCATTTCCTCAAGGTGATTTTGTGAGACAGCGGAAGGCAGTGGGATACTGAGCCAATACATCCCCAGTTGAATGTGTTCCCACTAATGTTGGAGGAAAGGAGGAGTGTAGATAGAGTTGCCTAAGGAGGACCACAAAGGCAATAGAGTCTAGGAGGGGATATACAATGCATAGACCAGTGCAGGAATCTCCATAGAGATTTTTGCCAGGAAAGCCCACTTACCTCATTTACTCTTGTATTCAAAACTATCTTCTGTGTATCTACTTTCACAAGTCTGCACCCATGCCAAGCATTTTGTGAATAATTGGGGGATGTGTCTGGCCTCTGGGTTTCATCTTTTCCTGTCTTGCCTGGCATTACTCAAACATGGCTTTTTGGACCTGAGGTCTGAGTTGGCCATTCCTTGGTGGGCATGGGCTGATGTCAGTCTGAGGTCTCTGAAGCGTTTAGGTTTGGGCACTGTGGCGCCTCAGTGTTGCTGAGGGCTGTAGTCTCTTTGCAGCAGCTGTTGAATTTTCTCTCTTCTGGTGGCTTTTCTTTATTGTCACAGGACTCAAGCTTTCCTATTTTTTTCCTCTTATTTTTGTAGTACTGAATCAAGCTAGCCTAGCTTTCATATGTAGCACCCCCCTCCCCCACAGTGTATGACTATCTACTTAAATTTTGTACTTATTGATTGTGTCTTAGGAGACACTAAGTGAATCTGTCTGTTTCTTTCTACCCCCAACCCCCTTATAATTTGTCCATAGAATACATTCATTTTTTTCCATGGAACAAAGAACTGGAGGAGTTTTTGTCTTATGTAGATTGGCCTTTTCTTTTGGCCTTAAAGTGAATGATGGAGGACTGACCTTTGATGGAAGACTGACCTTTGGTTGAGGAATCTTGAGCTTGAGTTCTGCTCCTCCTGAATCAAAGACAAATGCTATTTGTCAGTTGGCTCCACTCTCTAATGTTTGTTTTTTCTCATTCATAAGAGAAAATTTCAGAACACCTAGGCCAGGCTGACCTGCCTTTTTTTTTGTGATTACTTTTGTCTAGTGATATGTTCCTCCCACTCCGCCTAAAGTTTTCACTTCACATATCTGAGACAGCACTGGTTTAGACTAATTTGGATGATTAAGTCTTTTTGAAAACAAAACAAAGCTCAAATGCTTTCTCACGGGTTTAAGCGGCTGCCCCGAATTCATACTTTTGTTAAGATTTGAATAAACTTTTTACAGAAAAGGGAAAAAAAACTTTCAAACAGATGAAAAATGGTTATATTTTCTTATAATAAAAACGTACAGGTTGAAATTACAGAGGAATGCCATTTTCCTTCTTGTGATTGATTTGGCAGTTATCCAGAAATTTGGAACTACTTTGTTAGCAAAAGGTGTAGGAAGCACTCTGACATGCTGTTGTTTGTGTGAGGTTCAGTGCATGCTGGGTAGGGCATGTTAGCAACATCTGTCAAACGAAGATGGTTACATCCAGTATTCCCCACCCCCCTCGGGAATGCGCCTGAAATATCTACATGCAAAGTGTTCATTGCACACTTATTTCTTTAATAGCAAAGGATTAAAAATTAAATATTTTACCAGTATAAAACTAGTTAAATCAATTACAGTACATTCATGCAATGGGTTTTTGTCAAGCTGGTAAAAATAATAATTTAGAATGCTGAGGTAGTTCTATATTTACTGATATAGAAAGGTCAAGATATTTTTTGAAGATTTTGGGAACAGTTTATCTTATAGGATACAAAATATAAAAGCTACCACTTCTTAAACAGGAGGTATGAAAACACACACACACACACACACACACACACACACACACACACTCACACACACACCACTACATTGCTTTTAACTTTATTTGCGTATTCCAAAACATGTGATCGCAAAGATTTGACTTTAGCAAAGTGGGAAACACACATACGCACATAAACACCCACCCACCACTACATTGCTTTTAATTTTATTTGCATATTTGAAAACACGTTATCTCAAAGATTTGACTTTAGCCAAGTGTAACATATGCCACTAATTCTGGGACTTGGAAAGTGGAGGCTGTTGGATCAAGGGGTTGAGGGTCAATCCCAGGCTACATCTGAAATTGGAGGCCAGCCTAAGCTATAGGAGATTGTGTCTCAACAAAAACCATGAAAACAAGTATTAGACTTAAATATCATAGGGCAGTGTGGGTAATTACATTGTTACCTTAACACCTCTGTGAGATATAGGTGGATTTTGATTAGTAGAGAGAAGGAACAAGGCAGGTAGAAAGACTGCTCAGTGGTTAGAAGCACTTGCTGTGTAGTCATAAGGTCTGGAGTTGTTTGATTCTAGCACCCACATTACAAGCCATGTGTACTGTGTGCATTGTAACCCCTATTCTGAGCTGCGGGGAGACCAAAGCATCCCTGGGGTTTGCTGGCTTTCGGCCTAGTACAGAAAAAGGGGACCCCACATTCAGGGAGAAACCCTCAAAGGAATCTGTAGAGACTGAAATAGGAGGATACCTAACAGCCTCTGTCTTCGGAATGTGTACACAGGCACACACCTGTGAACATGTTTACATACTCTCACATACATACACCCCCCCCCCCATAAATGAATTGAGCTGGGGGGAAAAAATAAGCGGGAAGTGTTAAGCCTTCAGCTGAGGCAGAATGCACCAACAACCTGCCATGGCTTGCAGCCTTTGGTGATGAAAGGAAATCAGGGGGCAGGGGTTTACAAGAAACACGTGATCCTGTTACTGTGTAGGGGTCTTGATCAAGTCTGTTTTCTCTGCCCATTAAAGAATTGAAAGTCTCAGGCTTAACAGGTGCCATTGGGGAGGAATCACAGCAAACAAGAGCAGACAGAATCAGGAGTTGAAGAAAGGCCTTTATTGGAAGTACACACACACACACACACACACACACACACACACACACACACACACACACA